>NC_035438.2:116581708-116881708 GCF_002127325.2 Helianthus annuus | reverse complement strand
TTTGGTTAATTACGACGAAGAACGAACGTGAAAACGATCCAAATTACGATTCGTTGCGTAATTTTTCATTCTCATCAATAAAATATTGTTGATGCATGAATGTCTAAAGCCTACGTCTTAGTCTTAATCATGTTTGTATAGGGTCTAGGGGTCAAATATGTCAATTATGTATAGTGTAGGGGTCAAAATGTAAATGTTATGTTGTAATGTGGTGATTCCGCTCGAAATGACACGTTGTCATTTGGAGCGAAATCAGAAGATGTTGATTCCGCCTGAAATGACAATGTGTCATTTGGAGCGGAATTAGCCCCACTATATATAGTCGTGTCAGTTTCTCATTTGGTACCGAATGTCCAAGTTGTAGCCGAACTGCTGCCAAATTTTTCTGTGATCAATTAATGAGAAACTGTGTTTAAAGTGATATTCTGTCTATTTCTACTCCATTCTCTTTGATTCAAACTGTTTGTGTGATTCCGCCACATAAACAGTGGTATTTGTGCTTTGATTGACTCATTAGATCGTCAATATCGATCCTACAATTGGTATCAGAGCTAGTTATGAGCTAAAATACCTGAACCATAGCTTTTTTACTACACTTTTTGAGTTTCTGGACATTGCCACGGACAAAATGGACTGAATTTTTGACATATTGTGTAAAATTGACATTTTACAAACCCTTGAGAGTTTCAGCTTAAAATACAGCTTAAAAGTGGTTAAAAATGGCCTAGAATCTAATTCCGCTCGAATGAAGGGTTTGGTGATTCCGCTTGAATTTCAAGCGAAATCAAGTGTTTGGTGTCTAAGGTTCTAATTCCGCTCGAGCATTTGAAGCGGAATCAGGGATTCCGCTCGAGTTTTGTGGTTCCGCTCGAGATTATCTGTGATTCCGCTCCAGTGGTAATTCCGCTTGAATTACCTAGTTATTCCGCTCCAAAGTTGTTCTTTGATTTTGCTTGTAGTGTTAAAAGTCTGATTCCGCTTGAGTGTAAAACTGTGATTTCGCTTGAAATTTTAAAAGACAAATTTCGCTTGAAACAACATTTTAAGTGTAAAAATCATGGTTTGAGTGTTAAGTCCATTTCGTTCGTGATATCTCGTTGGGAATTCAGTCTGTGTAGAAAGTTTTTTAGTAAAAGTCATTTGTTTTCAAAAAGTTAAAAATTTTCAGAAAGTGTCACCTAAAATGGAAAATCAAGATTTCTACAACTTTTTCGCAGGCAGTGGTTTGACAGCCGGACAGAGTCCAGCAAGTATCGTTCAGAACGCCAACATGGAAAACGAATTGGGAACGATGCAAAAGCCTCCCAAGCTGATGAACATAGATGAATATGCAGGATGGTCAGGCAGATTTAAGAACTGGGTTCAGGCTAATCATTTCGAATGCTGGATGAAGATAGAAGTGAAGTACGATCCACTGGTTAATGGGAGAGGTATGGTAAAGCTTATTGGAAGTCTAACAGAGACGGAACAGAATGATTTCAAAGCCGAGAAAAAGATGATTAGTATCCTTCAGCAGGCTATCAAAGAGGATATTTTAGTGTTGTTGCAACATGAGGACAATGCTCAATCTATGTGGAATGCATTGAAAGTGAAGTTCCAAGGTAGTGTGTCCATGATCAAGAGCAAGAAGGCTTTGTTAAAGAAAGAGTTTGATATTTTTACCGGCATGAAGGGTGAAACTACAAAGCAACTGATCGAAAGATATTGCCATTTAGTACTTGAGATGAAGAGATTAGACATTGAAAAGAACAATGAAGAATTGATTGATAAGTTGTCTGATGCATTACCATATAACGAGTGGGGCACCTATCTGATAATGTTGAGAAACAATTCAAATTTTGGAAATCTGAATCTTAGTGGGTTCATAGAAAAGATTGAAGCTCATGAGTAGGAGTTGCTGAAGATTAAAAAGATGAACTCAGCAAATGATCAACAAGATGTATCTTTGTACTACAGAGGCAGTACTCCAGTTACAACAAACCAGAGTCCAAAGATACAAACTGGTTTTAGTGCCGATACAACATCAAGTGCTTCATCAAATACTCCACAAACAAACAAGCCTTCGCCATTTGCCAGCTACGATCCAAACGTCAAAGCTACTGAACAGACGTCCCCTCAAAGTTCGTCTAGTTCAAACAATCAGGCGTATGTTTCTGGGAACCAATGCAACATCGCAGTTACTATCAAGAATAGAAATGAGTTCACTGAATCAGCTGCGAAGCAACACATTGCATTGTTGGCTTTTGTGTTAGAGTCGTATGAATCTCTGGTAGCGGGTAAGATCGGGAATCCGGATATGACAAAAGAGGATTACGATCAGATCGATCCGGAGGAGCTTGAGTTGATAGACATTAAATGGGGCATGGCTAGTCTTGTGAGGAGGGCACAGCGCTTTATGGAGATCGCAGGCAGAAACAGTCTTTCTGGACCTGATCAGAAGCTAGGTTTCGACAAGTCCAAGGTAACCTGTTTCAAGTGCAAAGAGAGAGGCCACTTCAAAAGGGAATGCCCGAACAGAGAAGTGAATAATCATCAGAATCCGTTCACGAATGATTATTACAGACAGGCAATCTACCACCGACTGAATCAACAACCTGTAGTTCAAAGGCCACAAATCGAGAACAAACCTGAGAAAGCTCTTATTGCGAATCAGGACGATGAGAAAGTAGCCGAAGGATTTAGCTGGGATAAATACATCCTTGGAAGCGATGGACAGGCTATGATGGTTGAGATAATTGAAGAGCTTGAGGTTGTGGCTGAATCTGAAGTAGCTGTTGAGGATGTTACTGTGAATAATGTGGTTGACATTGAAGAGTTGGCTGCAGAAGTCTACTACTACCAGTCTGAGCAGGATGTATTGGCAAGTTCATTAAGATCTATCATGCCTCCTAAAATTTTTGAATCTTTTGCAGGTTTCTTTGAAGAACCGACGACTGGAATGTGTCCAAGGTATGAAGAAAAGAAAGAGTCAGTCGAAGAGATGATAGATATGACAAAAGATATGACAGAAGATACCTTGAAAGAAATTGCTGACAAGGCGCTCATGGCGAAATTGAAAGAGGTAGACACGGAACTTGTGAAAACCGAGTCTGTCGATACAGAGTCAGTTCAACAAGAGTCAAACCAGGAGTCGGAAATTGAGGGAGTCAAGTCCGAGAAAATGTCTGAGTCTGAGTCCAAAGATGTCGGTAAACAGGAAGTGAAAACTGCTCATGAAGCAGAGGTTGTTGAGAAAGTGATTTCAATGTCTGAAACTCCATGCCAAAAGTGTTTAGAACCGTGCATGGAGTGTCTTGAAAAAGACACTAAGTTTCAGGAATTGAAACAACATGCTGACATGTTAAAATTTGATCTAGAAGAAGTCAAAGAGGCATATGATACACTAGCCAGATCAGTTAAAATGATTAAAAAAGAAAGTGTCGAAAATGATAAAGCAACGAAACTGGCAAAAGCAACACTTTTTGACAAACAAGTGGAAGTTAATTTCCATCTTGACACCATTGCTTCATTAAAGAAAGAATTAGAATTGACTATAATTGAAACTGAACGAATTGATAAGAAATTGATGAGCTATGTTGCATCGTCCTATGTTCTTGAACAAATTATTCCACAACAGTCCAATGCTGCACCAGTCTTTAACAGCGTTCCACCCCCAATGTGGAATCATTATACTCAAAAGTATCCAGATGGGGTGGAAGCTGCATTGAACCTCAAGTTAAAGACAATTGAGGAAGAGTTGCCAGAGAGCATTGACGTTACATTCTCTCCGTCTGACATAGACAACGAGTCACAGGTCATCAAGACTGTTGTCGATCAAGTGTTAGATGAAGAGAGTGATAACTCTGAGTCTGAAGCTGTGAAATCTCACTCTGAGAAATCTGTTACTGAGTCTGAAGACGAGGGTAATTTTTTGGACCGTTTCATACCGAAATCAGACAAGAGTGCGAATGATGATCCGATTATAGTGGCTTACACTATGATTGGAACTGACAAGCTTTACTCTGATTTCGAGTATCCGCTTCAGAATGTTAAGATTGAGAATGTTGAGAAAGTTTTCAAACTCGTTGAAATTGACATTGCTGAAGTTAACAACAAAGAATTCTTTTCGAAACCGAAAAAGTCATTTGTTACATCGTTTTCCAACAACTCGGGCAAAAAGAAGTGGGAAGGGAATGATAACAAGAAAATTGGTAACAGCTTTAAAAACAAAGGAATTGGTTTTGAGAAAAAGATGGCTAAGAAGGTTGTAAAGCCTAAAGATAAAATGAATGATATCTTTGTTGTTGGACCGAGTGTGGACGATGAGAAGCAGTATATTTTTAGTCAGAAAGCCATGGATGATTTCAATGAGGCAAAGAAACTGAAAGAGGAATCATTCAAGTCAACTTTTGTCGAGTATGACAAAAGAGTTTGTTACCGCTGCAATGAAATCGGGCACATGGCAAAACAATGCAAGAAAGTTTTCGAAAAATCTGTCATAAAACCTGTTGATCAAAAACCTCGACCTAAGTCACCAGTTGACAAAAAGGGTAAAAAACCAATGGTTTCACCAATCCGCATCTTGAAAAGTGGTGAATCTTTGAAGTCGGAAGATAAGCCGAAATCGACATTTGAGATTGGCGAATCTTCAAAGCCTCAAAAGACTTCAAAGATTTATCTGAAAACAAAAGTTTTTGAAAATCAGTCGTGGGTGGTGAAATCAAAACAAACTGTCGAGGAGAAAAAGATGGAAAAGATTTTGAAAAATGAAACAAAGGTTTTAAAAGATGATGTTGTAGAGTTTGAATCTGAGCTTGATAAGTTTCTTGCAGAGTTTCCTCCGATCAAAAATGAAGTAAAACCAAAAGCTAAAATTGATGTTCCGAATGTCACGTTTAACTTTCAAAAGATTGATATACCATGTGATTTAGTGTTTGGAAGTGTGTCTCCAGTCAAGAAGTCATGGAAATCGTTGTTTGAATGATTTGATGTAATGTTTGCAGGGGCTGCCCAGGTCAATCATTTCAAAATGGATCATGGACAGTGGAGCCTCTAGACATATGACGGGGATGCTTGTACTACTTTACGATGTAAAATCAATCAACGGAGGCTACGTGGGTTTTGCAGGAAATCAGGGTGGCAGGATTGTAGGCCAGGGAACCCTGACGAATGGGATCATATCGTTTGAGAAAGTGAACTACATCATAGAATTAGAAAACAATTTACTTAGTATTTCTCAAATCTGTGATAAATTGTTTACTGTACATTTCACAAAAAAACGAATGTTTAGTTTTAACACCTGGGTTTAAAATCCCTGATGATATGGTGTTGTTGTGCGCTCCACGGGAGAACGACTTGTATATCCTTGATATGAGTGTCGCAACACCAACAAATCATCAAAAACAGTGTTTTATGTCAAAAACGAAAGCAACAGAAAAGGAATCTATTATGTGGCATCGAAAGATGGGCCACATCCATGTTAGAAAAATGAATTTTCTAGTGCACAATGATTTAGTGGAAGGTGTAAACTTAAAGAATTTTCATTTGTCTGATGATTGTGTAGCTTGTAAGAAGGGAAAGCAGACGAGGAAGTCACACCCACAAAAGTTACTGAATTCGATCAGAGTACCGCTTGAGAGACTCCACGTGGATCTCTTCAGGCCGGTCAATGTGAAGAGCATCAGTGGTGATTTGTACTGCTTGGTAGTCACTGATGACTACACAAGGTTTTCGTGGGTTGTGTGCTTGGAAAGAAAGGATCAGACGTTTGAGTCGCTGATGATTCTGTTCAAGAAGATGGAGACGCTATATAAGCTGCTAATCCGAAGAATACGGAGTGATAACGGAACGGAATTCAAGAATAACAACATGCTCGAGTTCTGCAATGAAAAGGGGATTCTTCATGAATTCAGTGCGCCATACACACCGAAGCAGAACGGCGTTGCTGAAAGAAAGAATCGGACCCTCATAGAAACTGCTCGAACGATGTTAGCTGATTCCAAGTTACCGATCTTCTTTTGGAGCGAAGCAGTGGCTGCAGCTTGTTACACTTTGAACCGCGTACTCACCGTCAAGAAGTACAAGAAAACAAGTTTTGAGTTGCTACACCGTTACAAGCCAAATCTAGAGTTTCTGGAGCCTTTTGGGTCTCCATGTACATTTATTGATGAGAATGGTAAATTTGACGCTAAATCAAATGATGGTGTCTTTGTAGGTTACGCGAGCCCGTTGAAGAGGGTGTTCGTACCTTGCATGGGGAAAGTAATACAAGTTCTGCATGTGGATTGTCAGAAGCACACTACTTCACCACAACTTCCCGGACAAAGATTCCTGTTTGATTATGAAAAACTCTGGGCCCGTTTCATCTTCCGATCGAGCCAACTATTGAAGAACTTGTTTTGCTATACCAACAACAACAAGTTAGTTCACAGGATCAAGTGCCAAGACCTTTGATAATTTCACAACCTGAGGAGAATACGAGCAATCCTACAGGTGGCACAAACGATCATTAAGTCGGTCCAAGTGGAACAGCTCATGAACCACCAGAGGAACCAGCTCCAACATTTGACAACTCTGACGACTCAGAAGAGGATACCGCTCCTACTTTTGAAGAGGAACCAAACGTTACTTCGACGGAAGCTGAGGATCACACTGGTGATCTTGACATATCGAGATTGCAATCGGAAGTTGATGTACCTGACACCATCATGCCTCAAACTTTGTCTTATCATCCTTCAGAGAATATTATCGGTGACCTGCAAAGTGGTGTTAAAACAAGAGATCAGATCAATCGAGCTCTTACATGCTTTTATTCATCTGTTGCTCCTTTACAGGAGGAATTCTCACTGAAATGTTTTATTTCGCAGATCGAACCCAGAACATATAAAGAGGCGTTGACTGAAGATAGCTGGGTAAATGCGATGCAGGAGGAGCTACAACAATTTGAGAAGTCGGGAGTGTGGAGACTAGTAGACCTCCCCGAAAATCAAAAGTTGATCAAAACAAAGTGGGTATTCAAGTGTAAGAGAGACGATAGAGGAGTCGTGGTTCGGAACAAAGCACGATTAGTGGTACAAGGCTTTAGTCAGCAAGAAGGCATCGATTATGATGAGGTTTACGCGCCTGTTGCAAGACTAGAGGCTATTCGGATCTTCCTGGCGTTTGCGTCATGGAAAGACTTCAAAGTGTACCAACTAGATGTTAAATCTGCCTTCCTATACGGAAAGATTAAAGAAGAAGTGTATGTAGGACAACCACTGGGGTTCACTGATCCACTACACAGGAACAAGGTCTATCTACTGGATAAGGCGCTCTACGGACTTCACCAGGCCCCGAGAGCCGGGTACGAGACTCTTTCCCAAAATCTGCTGGCCAACGGGTTCATCAGAGGGACAGTCGATAGCACATTGTTTACGAAGGAAGTTGCAGGACATCTCCTAATTGTGTAGATATACGTAGATGACATCATTTTTGGTTCGACCAACGACGAGCTGTGTAAAGAGTTTGAGAAGGTCATGAAGAAGAAATTCGAAATGAGTTCGATGGGGGAGATGAAGTTCTTCCTCGGGCTGCAGGTTGAACAAATGCCCGACGGAATCTTCATTCACCAAACAAAATACGTGAAGGACGTGCTTGAAAAGTTTGATATGGCTCAATGCAGTCCAGCAGCAACCCCCCTGGCACAGAACCATGGTATTTGTCCTGACGAAGGAGGAATAAAGGTGGAGGAGACATTGTACCGGTCAATCATCGGATCCTTAATGTATCTCACTGCTTCCCGACCGGACATCATGTACCCGACATGTCTTTGCGCCAGATATCAGTCGAGCCCAAAGCAGTCACACCTGACGATTGTCAAAAGGATATTACGGTATTTGAAAGGCTGCCCAAGCATCGGCTTGTGGTATCCTCGCTCGGGTGACTTTTCTTTAACAGGTTTCGCTGATTCTGACTTTGGAAGCTGCAAGCAGAACGCAAAGTCCACCACTGCTGGGTGTCAGTTCTTCGGAACTCGACTTGTTACCTGGCAGTGCAAGAAACAAACCTCTGTGGCGCTTTCTACTTGTGAGGCTGAATACGTTTCAGCCTCCAGCTGCTGTTCTCAGATCCTTTGGATCCAGCAGCAAATGCGCGACTTTGGTTTGCAATTCTTGGATACACCGATATTTGTGGACAATGAAGCAGCCATAAATATAACTAAAAACCCGGTGCAACATTCTAAAACGAAACATATTGAGATTCGTCATCACTTCATCCGTGATTGTCACGAGAAGAAGTTGATACGAATTGAGCATATACACACCGATGATCAGAAAGCTGATTTCTATACAAAACCATTTGACAAAAAGAGATTTTATTATCTTTTAAAATTGAATGGGATGAAAAATCTGCGTTCTGGGAGGGTTGAAGAATGTGAACTACGTCATGTTATCAACTTTGTTTGTACAGTTTGTTTTTTGCTTTTCATTAAAAACAAAAACACAAAAATATGTTTTTCTTTTTAGGGGGAGAAAGTCGCAGAAAAATACAAAAACATGATAAAATTCAAAAATCCAAAAACAATAGAAAACCTGAAAAAGAGCTTGTGTATAATAGGGGAAATGATAGTACATCAGCTAGACAGACACAATACGCTAAAGAAATGTAACGTTTAATATGCGTTAAGCAGTCTCGTTGATGATGTGCCGACAGGTTTTTACAAAATTAGTATATTTGTTTGGGATATAAACATAAAATTCACTTGCTTTTACGTGGGGAACACCTCCAGGATATATGGGTAACCCCCAAAATCTCGTTTGAAAGGTCCCTCTTTCTGAAATACTAGGTCTTTACGCTTAGTGATATCTGGGGTATTATCTCGGGACTTCTGCTGAATGGAAATTCTGACCTAGTCCCCGTATAATACTTTTCAAAATGCTTTACTTGTAAGGCCTCCCCTCAGCATAAAAAATGATTAAAGATTAAACATTGCAAAATGATAATCATGTGCTGTTCTAAAGAAGATCCCCAAAGGGGACCCACCGAAAAGTCAAAGCCGTCATCTCTCTGCGTGTACGGAAGTATCGGCCTGAGCTCTCACGGCCCTCGCAATTCACCCCATTTCAGATATCATCTAGGAATACTCACCTGTAAGACTGAATATTGGGATCTGGATACGGGAGTATATACTGAGGTGGGACACATATAAAGGTTTAAGTCTTAAATCATTAATTCCGTATCCCGAACAGATTGAAAGTTCTGTGAAAATTTAAGAGGATCAGTATCTCGACAATCTACGTGAACTGTTTAAGGCCTGGTATGAAATAGAAGCTTAACGGTGCTTGTGTCTTGTTAAATGCTGATATGATCCCCTAACACGCTCACAAAAAGATTGTGTGTACAGATTTCTGTCTATCTGGTTAAAAATCCAAAAAGATTTTATTTTTCATCTTATTTTCGACAACCGACGTTGGGGATCAGATGATCAAAGTCTTGTGCAGATCATGTCTGTTCGATGAGGGTTGGGTAAGCAGGAGATACTGAACTGTAACTGGTACATGTCTGAAAGATTGAAAAAGTGTTTGAAAGTTCGACAAGTTCAAAAGTTCATTAATTTGAACTGTTTTCAAAATCGAAAAGTCAGCGTACTTCATAATCAGGTCAACCAAGGTCATTAATTTGGACTTGGTAGGCTGAACAGTTGACCAAGGTCATTAACTTGGACTTGGTTAACTGGGTGTGTTGGCGAACAATAAAAAATGTCAAAAAATCAAAAAGTTTGAAAGTTACTTTTTAATTCCGCTTGAAAATGCATCAAAAGTTGATTTCGCTTGAAGCTGCTCTTAATGTGATTCCGCTTGAAAGCATCCTAAGTGATTCCGCTTGTGAGCAATTTAACCATTTCGAGAGGAATCAGACCGTCTATAAAAAGGCCACCTGATTCCGCTCCAACATCACTTTTCCTATTCCGCTCTAAAGTCTTTGTCTCCGGCGATTCAAGCGAAACCCTATCTTTGTCGTTTTCTAGGCGAATTGCTGCCCGATTTCTGTTAGATCTTGTGTTTTTAGTTGGCAATCTCAACTATTAACATGGTCAAGGCAGATTTACAGACCGATTTGATCCAGATTTGATCTATTTTGACTTGTCGGTGATAGTTATGTGCAAAAACATAGTTTTAGGGTTTAATATTGATAAAATCTGAACATCAATCATCATAGTATTGTCGGTTTGTAGTTTATATCATGTAGTTGAGTGGTAATTGTAACAGATCTGAGCGAATTGCATGTTTGTCGATGAACTGTGTTTAGAAAGTTAAATCTAGGGCATGTCTGAGATCAAAAACGATATTAAAACACAACCCTATGGTCGGATTTCATTTTTTAACAAGTTAACATGTTCAATTTCATGATCGGATCAGTTTTGAGAGTTTAATTATGATTCCGCTTGAAACTGAGGGTAATATCTGATTCCGCTTCAGATGATGTGTTTGTGATGTACTTGTGATTTCGCTTCTAAGAACATGAGTTGATTCCGCTTCAACTCTTGACATGTGATTCCGCTTCTAAACTGTCAAGTTGATTCTGCTTAAAGCGTATCATTTGATTCCGCTTCTAAATGACCTTATGTGATTTCGCTTCAAACATCACCATCTGATTCCGCTTCTAAGTTGTCATGTGATTTCGCTCCAAACTACTTTGGGTGATTTCGCTTGTAATGCTCTGTCATTACATGTGATTTCGCTTGTAATTGTTTGATGCTGAAATTTTTCTAAGTATTGATTCATTTTGTGGTTTGATGAGTTGCAGGGTTCGAATGTGATATTTGATCCACTACACAACAGCTATTGTGATTTCGATGTGAATAAAAATTCAGAGCTATCAAAATTGTGCAACATTTTGGAGTTTATGAGAAGGTTACCTATTCAGAAAGCTCTTACAGATCAACGTCATGTGTACAAGTCACATGTAAAATGTTTCTGGAAGCATGCAACTTACGATGAAAAGAACAAAGTGATCCATTCAGTTGTGAAGCAGCATGATGAAAAGAAAACAATTGCTGTTACAGAGGCGCTTATTCGTGAAGTGTTGAATTTTCCAGATGACGAAAATTCACCAACAAAGTTTCCTGAATGAATGGTCAAGGGATGCATGCTGAGGATGGGATATGATGGTGCACTAAACGCTGGAAATTACTTGAAGTCAAAGTTTCAGAAGCCTTACAAGTTTATTGTTCATTCTGTACTGATGTCTCTTAGCCATTGCAAAGGAGGGTATGATACCATGCGTGATTACCAGATGAATATGGTCACAACATTAGTTCTGAACAAGAAATACAATGTCTCACACATTGTTTTTCATTACATGGCCGAGAACATTACAACAAAGAGGTAAACTTGGACTTATCCAAGATTTGTGCAGATGTTGATTGATCATGCTTATCCCGATATTGAAAGAGATGTAGAACATGATTTGCTGGTTTTATCTCAGATGAGCAACGATTCATTGAAGCAGCTTGCAAGATATCATCCAAACCATCCTGAACCAAAGAAAGTAGCTGAATTTTTTGGATTTATCAAGGATGCGAATTATGTTGATCCTGATCCAGTCAATCACCAAAACTGGAGGAATGAAGAGGAAATGAAAGAAGCCGCTTATGCTGATGAGCTACAGGTTCTTACAGAGTTTAAAAACACGCGTAATGACTGGTTTGTTAAAGAACCAAGGAAGAGAAGCAAAAAGGCTACCCTAAAGCACAGGAGGGTGAGGGTCATCGTCACAGCCAAAGAAAAGAGAAAAGAAAGTGGCAAAGACTTTGTTGATTGATGAGCCTGAGGTTGAAGAACCAGTTGTGAATGTTGAAGAAAATCAGGATGCTGATATTGATGATGTGATGATAAACATTGATGATTTAGAGTCAGAGCAAGCAGCTAACATAGAAGTTGATGTTCATCTTTCACCTAATTCTCAGAGTTTTATGAAGAAATTGAATGCATTTAATGCTGAGAAAGATAAAGCTGATGCTGCTCAGAAAGAGAAAGTAATTGATGATGTAGAAGGTGATGACGTTGATAAAAGTACTACAAGTTCTTCGAGTTCTTCTGATGATGAGATAGATGAAACTGAACGTTTAAGAAGGATTCAAGAAGAGACAGAGAAAGAGAAACAGTTGAGAAAGAGGAAGAGACAAGAGAAGGATGATATTCCATACATTCCATCTCCTGAGCATGTATCTAAGTCTCAATCGCCTTCAGGTGGAAATAAGAAAGTTGGTGCGAAGAAGAGGATTGTGTCTCCGAAGATAAAGAAAGTTACTTCAAAGATCACAAAGCCAAAAATTGTTCTGAAAAAGGAACCATCTACAGAACCAAGCAAACCACCAACACCACCACCTGAACCTACACCACATAAATCACCAATACAATCACCACCACATCAAACACCTCCACAACAACCAACACCTCAAAGGCAACCTTCACCACCAAAACAACCAACACCACCTAGACAACCATCACCATTACATCTTTCATCGTTACATCTCTCACCACCTCATGAACAACCTTTTATTACATCCCAAGAAATCTTCAAACACCACCTCCCACTCAATTTCAAATTCAACTAACTCCTGGTTCTTCTGGACACAAGACGTTTCCAACCGTTCCAGAAAATCTTGAAGATATTGGAGATTTCGGTTTTGCGAATGATGAACAGGTGAAAAAGTTAGAAAAGAAAATGGATGATGTTTTGAATGAAAACAAAATAGTTGCAGCTGAAAGCAAGAAAGTGGCTGATCGTGAAAAGATTCTCGAAATGCGTGTAAAGAGATTATAGTCTGACAACAAGGCATTACTGAAGAAGATTGATATAGATCAGACAGAGATTGATTTCTTGAAAGTAAGAGTGGCTGAATTAGAAGAAGAAAAGGCTCGCAGAGATGAGCAGAACAAATATTTTGAGATGAAAAACAAAGAGCTTGAAGCTGCGAAAGCATTGAAAGAACATGAGTTTTACATGTTAAACAAAGTTGTTGAAAACATGCTCGGAAAGTCGATAGAACAAAGATTCGAGGAGATTGAAGTTGAAGAAGTTGGAGGTAAGAGCCAAGCTGAGATTGAAGCTCTAGTGAAAGACAAATGCAAGAATGCTGAAGGCAGTGTGGCAGTAGCTGAAAGATCAATTGTTCCATCTCTAGTTGTTGAGAATCCTATTCCGATATCTTCTATCTCTGGTGTCTTTGAAGAAGATGTATCTCTTGAAGATCTTGCTGGTGATGATGATGAGGATGATGATAATGAGGATAATGATGATGAGGAAGGAGGTGATGACGAAGAAGATGATGATGATGAAAAAGTCTTCTCTGCTAGTAGTCATGGTTCTGATAATGACAATTGTAACATTTGTGCTTGAAATCATTATGAACAGTTCAGTTATCAATAAAACAAAGTTATTTGATCCCAATGTTTGTTTGGTTGTGTTTTACATTTTTCATGTTTTGACTTTTGTTCAATTTCAAACTCTTCATCGCTTTCTGGAGAATTATACGCAAACTGGTGCGTAAACGTACTCAGTTTAATGCGACAAATACTCCGGAACATCAACATATACTTAACATACCTTAAATAACCTTTACATAACTTAGAAATAAGTTTTGAAGGCTTTGGTATAGCAAAAACAAGTTTATTCGCTTACAGGGGCTAAACTTGACAAATTGCGAAAGTATGACGATTCGTACTAAAACAGACATTTTGGAACATGTCCATAAGTTAAACATACCATAAATATCCTTTACATAGCTTAGAAATAGGCTTTGAGGGGTTCGGTATGCTAAAATAAACTTTTGGATCATTCAGGGACTAAAAGTGTCAAAAAGTGCATAAGTTTGCACTTTCGCGCATAACTTACGTTCTGAATACATCCGGACATCCAAAAATTTATGTAAGCATTATAATAATATGCCTTAGTGTTTGGCATGAGAAAAATCCATTCGTCGCGCAATTTGGATCGTTTTTCGCGCTTATGCGCATTCCGTCGTAATTAACCGAACATCGCGGTCGTACGACTAAACAAGCCAACATCCGCCATATTTTTGAGCATGTTTCATGTCCACAATGTTTAGGCATCATTTTACGGCCTTGAAAATGGCTTAACGAGCCTTAAACATGTCGGAAATGGCCTTAATACACAACGGGGACTGAAATGAAAACATTGGAAAGTGTTTGCTGAACAGGGGGACCTTAGCGTGACACCTAGCCCCCTTGGCGTCACGCGAGGCCCCTTCTTATCAGCAAAAGTCATTTTTCAGCTGTTAATAGCCCTTAGAAACCTCCAAAGGGCAATGCCACTTGTCAAATCCCTATGGTGGGGGCAAAATAAGCCACCACAACATTTCAACAAGTGTACGGTTTAGATCGTGGCATGATATTCAAGAAACGATCCTAACGGTCTTGCTTTTCCTATAAATACCCCCCCCATTTTGGTTAAAAACCCACAAAATCTGATCTAAAGCTCTAAGTTGAGGCCTTTGCTTCATACCTGAGCTCCTGGATCGAGATTAGCTTTCGGGGACCCTTCGTAAGTGTTCTTTCGTTCTTTTATCGCTTTCTAGTCCTAAAGTCAAACTATGTTTGACTTTCTGCGTTGACCAGCTTATGGTCAACACGAAGTTTGTTTGAACTTCATAACGTGAGCGTGATCACGATGGTTATAGCCCCCAGTGACTACACCTACTGATCACCACGTTATCTAGGCTCAGTGACGAGTCGTAGTTTCGGCCAAAATGTGCATTCTTGCGTATTTTGTAACCAAACTACTCATAGGTATCAAAACCGTTTGTTTTGATACCGAACCTGTTTTCTAAACTTAGTTAAGCATGTTCTAACATGCTTAGCTCGTCACTTTTAGTTTAGTGCTTATATAGGGTCGTAAGGTAAGCGATCTAAACAATCGCTTATACTTTCGAACCTGACCCATTTGGTCGATCTTTAGGATCCGACCAAACACATTAGGTGACAATAGTATATAGGGAATAACCTTTCAAGGTTATACCTTATGGTCGCTTCGTTTAAGTAGTTGTGTGATAGGTAATTTATATGCCTTAGGTAAATTACCAAAATACCCTTTTTAGGCCAAAATTCATTTTAAGCATATGTTACATAACTTTTGGTATCTAAACTGATTTGGCAATAATATTAGACATGTTAAGGCATATTTTACTTATCATAGGGCTAGTTAGGCGTTCCGAACGCGTTTTACGCGAACGACGCGTTAAAGTAGCATAAGCTACCTAAACGGGTCGTAATGGGTCGTAAGCACTTAGGTTAGGTTTCATTTTAGAATGTAGGCTTTGTTAAACCATATTACACGAGTCTCTATACTCGTTTGGTTTACGAACCCTCATTCTATCCAATCTTCTGATTTAGGTCCGGTATATTAATATAGCTACCTACTAGGTGCCGTTTGATATTCCGTGATCTCTAGCATTGTGTGATTATTACACAAGGACTTCTAAGCAATCTCAAGTGAGTACATAGACCCCTCTTTTACTGTTTTCCAAACATTTTGGGGTGAAACACATGTGCCTAGTTGTTACTTTCATGCTTTCATATCATATGCTTGTTATGTTCAATAGTACATTTATAGTACATGAATTCATTATTTTTATGCTATGTATGCCCATTGTGTGCATACTTAGTACATCGTTTTACATTACATTTTTATGCTATGTATGCCCATTGTGTGCGTACTTAGTACATCATTTTACATTGTTTTTCTGCTATGTATGCCCATTGTGTGCGTACTTAGTACATTTATTCATCACATGCTCACATTTTGTTATGACATTTGGTTTGTTTAAATTATACAATGTACATTCATTAACACCGATCATGCCGCTCGTTAGTAGGTAGTGGTACCATAGGACTTGACAACTCCCATTCCTGAAATCTCGGGTTTGTTTGGATTGGAAGGAATGACCGAATTTGATAAACATAACACATATAGACCTTTAATTTGTTTAAAGGTCTATCACCACAGTCACAAAGGCTTGAATGTATGCATTTTCACAATACCGCATAAATGTTTGTATCAGTATAGCATGCATTTGTTCCACAAAACATAACTTTGACTTAAACTATGTTTAATTCTGTCACACCCCGGCCGCGTAAAACAACAAACCGCGGCGGAAACGCCGGGGAGGTGAGTGGCGACAGAATTATTGTTTCAACAACCATGGCAATTAAAGTTATGTATTATTAAAATTTAAAGTTACATTGTCTTTGAGTTCAAACTAAACTAACATAATAACTGTCTTTTAAGTCACTAAGGCCCGAGTCCGCCTAAGTGAAGCACAAGCATCATCATGCATTAGCACCTGAAACACATGTAAAAATAGGTACGTCAGCATAAAAATGCCTGTGAGATACATAGGTTTTGTTTATGTAGATTCATGACTTGTATTTGAAAGGAGAGTTTAATAAAATGTAGTCATGAACCTTGTAAAATGTTTTCCTTTGTAAAACCATGTGAAAATCAATGAAAATCAAATGATGATGAAATGATAATGCATGGTTAAATGAATAACCAAGTAAAAGTGAATTTGTATAAAAATGTGTAATTTGTAAAACAATGTCATGTTTATGTATGAAATGTTTCATGTGTTGCCCAAGTGGTTTATATAACGCAACGATGTATAATACGATAAAAGCACTTATATATAGGAAGTACCAGCGGTGTATCCACCATGCTTTTATCATATAACACATAGCCCCGTTACATAAGTCACTTATCAATAACCAACCAAAATGTCTTGTTCCATGTCAATATGTGTATGTGTAAACTATGTACAATGTCATGTATATCATGTAAAACCAATGAAATGCATAGCAAGTAGGAAATCATCTACTTAACTATGTAATGATGTCTAATGTGAAGACAAATGTCATGTATGGTGAATAACTAGAAGTTACTCCACCCCATAGAAAATGTACAAAACATGTTTTTGAATAAACCTAAGTTTAAATCAAATGTTATGCTTTGCAGAAAAAAACAATGCTTTATGATTACAAACATTTATGCAGTAATGTTAATCGCATACATTCAAGCCTTGAGACTGTGGCGACAAACCCTTAAACGAATTAAAGGTTTATCTAAATTATGTAGTCGGATTCTGTCATCCCCAACTTCCAAACAAACCCAGGAAGTCGGAAACGGGAGTTGTCAATTCCTATGGTACCATTACATGAGTCCGAGCGGCGTAGCTAATGTTAATGAATGTATTATTGTCCCGATTGAACATACCAAATGTCATAACCAATGTAGCATGTGAAAACCATGTACTAGGAATGCTAAGTAAACATGCCTAGTAGAAATGTTCATGTAAAACAATGTGCTAGCATGCTCAGTAAACATACATAGCAGAAACGTCATGTAAAACAATGTGCTACATATGCTAAGTAAACATATACAACAAATGTGTAACAAATCAATGTGCTAGCATGCTTGACATACATAGCAAAACACAATGGAAAGCATGTACTATATATGTACTAGGTGAAACTAGCATGTTTATGTCATAAAAGCATGAAATGCACAAAAGTAACATGTATGTACATGTGTATCACCCCAAAATATTTGAAAACGGTAAAAGAGGGGAACTATGTACTCACTTGGGATTGCTAATTAGTCTTGAGAATAAGACCAATTTAAGCTCCAAGGGTTACGGAATCAACCGGCACCTAGTATAGGTAACTATGTTAATAAACGGCTCCTAAATCGGGAGATAGGATAGAATGAGGTTCTATAAATCAAATGAGTAATTGAGCTCATATGGTATGATTTATTAGTCCCAACATTCTGATTGGAAGGCCTACCTAAGTGCTTTTGACCCGTTTCGACACATTATGGTAACATAAGCTACTATAAGGCGTCGTTAGCGTAAAACTATGATCGGATGGTTAACTATGTGCTATGTCAAGTCTTACATGCCCAATTATCCCTAAACATGTTACTAAATCAGATTACATGTCAAAATTATGTTCACATAGTCAAAATACGGATTTATGCTTCAAAAGGGCATTTTGGTCATTTCCTATGGGCATACAAGCTAACAAGCATATGACTAACCAATCCTAGATGATCATAAGGTTATAACCTCAGTGGTTATTCCCTATGAAACTATGATCATTAACTAAACTTGGTCGGATCCTAAAGATCGACCAAACGGGTCGGGTTCGGAAGTATAAGCGGTTGTTTAGACCGCTTACCTTGCGACCCTAAACAAGCACAAACTAATAGTATCGAGTTAGACATGTCAAAACATGTCTAACCTACTGATTTGGTATCAAAACAAAGTGTTTTGATACCCTAAAGTAGTTCCGAGGCAAAATGCGTGCTAAAACGCATTTTGACCGAAACTTTGACTCGACACTACAACTAGCTAACGTGGTAATCAGCGGCTATAATCACGAAGGATTATAACTATCGTGATTACAATCACGTTTCAAAGTTCAATTGAACTTTGACTTGACCAATTGATGGTCAAAACCGAAAGTCAAACTGTTGGCCAAACGTTTGACTTTCTGCACTACATAAGGAAAAAGGAAATAAAAAGAATGAAAGAAGCTCACTTAAGGTCCTTGCTATCTTTTCTACAAGAAGACAAAGTCCCAATAAGCTTAGAAGAGAGCTCCAAAGCAGATTTGAGAGAATAGAAATGAGAATGAGCAAAGAATGAAGGAGTTTGGATGGCTATTTATACTTGTGGTGAGTTAATAGGATCATCACAAGTGTTTTGATTGGTCATTAAGCATTAATCCTAGCCATACATGTGTTACAAGCTGATTAGAGCCTTGGTGAACACACAAACTTGCCCACCACACAAAGAAATTGCACAAACAGCCCCTGAAATTGCAAACTGTTGCTGAAAATGAACTTTCTGCCCAGATGGGGCACTCGCGTAGCGCGACGGCATAGGCAGGAGGGCTCGCGCTACGCTAGCATGCATCAGGTTCAGCAAAGTTTCAAAATTGACAGAAATGGTCCCTGCGCGTGTTTAAAGCCTTTTTCGATGCGTTTAAACCCCGTTAACCTCATTTCAAGGCTCTAAAATGAAGTTAAAGTATAGGGGACTCAAAACATGCTTGAAAACATCTCAGATGTCGGTTCGTATGGTCGTACGATCGCGTTGTTCGGTTAATTACGACGAAACTTGAACGGACGCGAAAACGATCCAAATTAAGCGACGAATGGAATTTTTGCATGGCGATCACTAAAATAAAAATATTTTAGTGTGTACAAAAATTTTGGATGTCCAGATGTGTCCAGAACGTAAGATACGCGCGAAAATGCAAACTTACGTCGTTTTTGACACTTTTAGTCCCTGTAAGATCATGTAAGCATGTTTTCGCACACCGAACCTATCAAAGCTTATTTCTAAGCCATGTTTTAGGTTATTTATGGTATGTTTAACTTATGATCAAGTTCCGGACTGTACGTTGCCTTACGAAACGACAGACTTTCGCAAGTTGACGCAAATAGTCCCTGAGAGCGAATAAACTTGTTTTTGCCATACCAAAGCCTTTAAAACTTATTTCTAAGTTATGTAAAGGTTATTTAAGGTATGTTAAGTTTATGATGATGTTCCGGAGTGTTTGTTGCGTTAAACTGATCGTGTTTACGCATCAGTTTGCGTATAACTTTCCAGAAAACGATATAGAGTTCAAAATCGATCAAAAATCAACATGGGCACAAAACCAAACATAAATGACAAACATTGGGATCAAAACACACTGTTTTATTAATATTGTATTGTTCAGAGTTTGTAAAATGATATCACAAGCACAGATGTCACAGTCTCCCCTACTTCAGGAAATTTCGTCCCGAAATTTATTTAGAGGAAACTTGTGAGAATAGATACGGATATTTCGCTTTCATCTGATCTTCACGTTCCCAAGTAAACTCTGGGCCACGTTTAGATTCCCAGCGAACTTTGACCAATTTAATCCGCTTGCCTTTCAATTGTTTAAACGAACGGTCCACTATCTCCACAGGTTTCTCAACGAAGTGCATTGTATTATCAACACGAATTTCATCAAGTGGTATGTGGAGGTTCTCATCAGCTAAACACTTTCTGAGATTGGACACGTGGAATGTTGGATGAACATTTCCAAGTTCAGGAGGTAGCTCTAATCTGTAGGCTACTTTTCCGATTCTTTCAACGATCTTGAATGGTCCAACATAACGAGGTGCAAGTTTTCCTTTCTTCCCAAATCTAATCACACCCTTCCAAGGGGATACCTTGAGTAGGACGTGATCACCAACTTGGAATTCCAAGGGCTTGCGTCGTCGATCCGCGTAACACTTCTGACGGCTTCTAGCTGTCTGAAGGTTTTCACGAATCTTCTTGACCTTATCTGTAGTCTCTAGAATGAGTTCAGGTCCAGTAAGCTGAGCTTCACCTATCTCATTCCAGCAGACCGGTGAACGACATTTTCGACCGTATAAAGCTTCAAAAGGAGCCATATTGATGCTAGAGTGATAACTGTTGTTGTAAGAGAATTCGATCAAAGGTAGATGCGAATCCCAACTACCACCAAAGTCAATCACACACGCTCTAAGCATATCCTCCAGTGTCTGGATTGTTCTCTCAGATTGACCATCTGTCTGCGGATGGTACGCTGAGCTTAAATGAAGTTGAGTACCCATGGCAGATTGCATGGTTCTCCAAAAGCGAGACGAGAATCGAGCATCTCTGTCTGATATAATGTTCAAAGGAACACCATGTCGAGATACAATCTCATCAACATATATCTTGGCAAGATCGTCAGCAGATAGACTCTCACGGATTGGCAAGAAGTGTGCTGACTTTGTAAGACGATCAACAACAACCCAAATGGCGTCATGACCCTTCTTAGTGCGCAGTAACTTGGTAATGAGATCCATAGAAATGTTTTCCCATTTCCAAACCGGAATCTCTGGTTGCTCTAATAATCCAGAGGGATGTTGATGTTCTGCCTTAACCTTAAGACAAGTAAGGCATTTTGAAACATATAAGGCAATGTCTTTCTTCATACCCGGCCACCAGTACTGGGTTCGAAGATCCTTATACATTTTGTCTGCACCAGGATGAATAGAATAACGAGACTTGTGAGCTTCATCCATAAGCAAGGTGCGAAGATCGTCTATACTTGGGACCCACAAATGGCCCATGTAATAGAAAATCCCAAAATCTCTCAGTTCAAGCTCAGGATTAGTATGACATGGTAACTCTTTACCCATCAAGTCTTGTGCCACACAAGTATGTTGAGCCTGAATTATGCGAGATTGAATGTCAGATCGAACCTGAACACCGTGAAGCTTGACACGTTCCTTACGACTTAATGCGTCAGCCACGACATTCGCTTTACCAGGATGGTAGCGAATTTCGCAATCGTAGTCGTTTAGGAGTTCAACCCAACGTCGTTGCCTCATGTTTAGTTCTTTCTGATTGAAGATATGTTGGAGACTCTTGTGGTCAGTAAACACTACACACTTTGTACCGTAAAGGTAGTGTCTCCAGATTTTGAGAGCAAAGACTACTGCACCTAACTCAAGATCATGAGTTGTGTAGTTTTTCTCGTGCACTTTCAGCTGTCTTGATGCATAGGCTATAACTTTGTTTCTTTGCATAAGAACACAGCCTAGGCCTAAGTTGGATGCATCACAGTACACGACAAAATCGTCGTTACCCTCGGGCAAAGATAGAATAGGTGCATCACAAAGCTTCTGTTTCAAGGTCTGGAAAGCTTCTTCCTGTTTGGATCCCCACTCAAAAGGTTTGCCTTTCTGAGTTAAAGCAGTGAGAGGAACCGCAATCTTGGAGAAGTTTTCTATGAAACGGCGGTAGTAACCCGCTAGACCAAGAAATGAACGAACCTCGGTAGGAGTAGTAGGAGTATCCCAGTCCTTAATCGCACTGATTTTGGCTGGATCTACATGTATACCTTGTTCGTTGACGATGTGCCCCAAAAATTGAACTTCCTTAAGCCAGAATTCGCACTTGGAGAATTTGGCGAAAAGCTGTTCTTTCTTTAGGAGCTCCATTGTAAGACGAAGATGTTGCTCGTGATCCGCACGAGTCCTAGAATAGATCAAAATATCATCAATAAAGACGATGATGAACTTATCCAAATAAGGTTTACAAACCCTATTCATCAAGTCCATGAAAACAGCAGGAGCATTTGTTAAACCGAAAGGCATAACAGTAAACTCATAATGACCATATCTGGTACGAAAAGCTGTCTTGGGAATATCTTCTTCGAGAACTCGAAGTTGATGATACCCAGAACGTAGATCAATCTTTGAAAAGCAAGTAGCACCCTGTAGCTGATCAAAGAGATCATCAATGCGAGGTAGGGGATATCGATTCTTGATGGTAAGCTTGTTAAGCTCACGGTAATCGATACACATCCTAAAAGATCCATCTTTCTTTTTCACAAATAGGACAGGAGCACCCCAACGTGAAAAGCTTGGACGGATGAATCCTTTGTCAGATAGCTCCTGAAGCTGCTTAGATAACTCTTGCATCTCAGACGGTGCAAGACGATAAGGTGATTTAGCAATGGGATTTGCACCAGGTACAAGATTAATGCGGAACTCAACTTGGCGCACAGGGGGTAAACCAGGTAATTCTTCAGGAAATACCTCTGGATAATCCCGAACAACAGGGATATCTTGGATTGTCTTACCCTTGCCTTTATCCTCTACGACATGTGCTAAGAAAGCAACATATTTCTTGCGTAGATATTTGCGGGCTTGGGTACATGACATGAGTTTAACGGGTTTCTCCCCATGAACTTCTAAGATCTCACCAGTCGAAAGCGGTATACGAACCAACTTCTCAAAACATACTACCTCAGCATGGTACTTGGATAACCAATCCATTCCAACTATAATGTCGAAGCTCCCGAGTTGCATCGGTGTGAGGTCGATAGGGAAAAGATGGTCATTGAGATTCAACTGACAATTTCGAAGAACAGAGTCGAGGACAACAGGTTCACCACTAGCTACTTCTACTGTCAAGGGCTTTCCTAGTTTTGTTCTAGTCATCGCAAGTAAAGGCTCAAATGCTAAGGACACAAAACTCTTATCAGCACCCGAATCAAATAGAACAGAAGCAGGATGGTTGTTAACAAGGAACGTACCGTTCACCACTTCGTTATCCGCACGCGCCTCATTTGCATTCAGATTAAAAGCTCTACCACGAGCTGGTGCCTGATTTGCATTTGCCAACCTCGGGCAATTGTTCCTATAGTGGGTCAGATCCCCACAGTTGAAACATGAACCAGGCGGAAAGTGAGGTCGTGCAGGATTCTGGGCTGGGTTTTGTACTGCTGGATTTTGAGCTGCCTGATTCTGATTAGGAGCAAAGCGGCAGGTGTTTGCAAGATGACCAGACTTGCCACAATTCGTGCAGATACGGCATTGCATCTGTGGCTGGTGGTGGCTGTTACATCTGTTGCACAGAGGTGCATTTCCCGCATACTGCCTCTTGGCAGCAGGTTGTGCAGCCTGATTCTGTGCTGCCTGATTGGTAGCAGCCTGGTTAGTCTGAGCAGTGACCGCGAAATTCTTGGAAGCCTTACGCTTCCTAGATTTCTTTGAAGACTCAGCAGCCTTCTTGCCCTTACTCTCCTTGGCGCTATCAGACTGTTTCTGCTTCTTGTCACCTTTCCTGTGGAGTTTACCCTTCTTGATTTGGGATTCAGTAAGGGTAGCAGCTAGCTCAATGGCCTGTCGGACGGTAGTAGGGTGACTGCCAGTTACAATATCCTGAACAGGATCTGGCAAACCGTCTATGTACCTCTCAATAGCCTTATCCAAAGGCGTGACCATAGTCGGACAGAGCAAGCTTAACTCCTCATATCTATCAGTGTAAGCCCGGTGTTCACCACTGACTTGCTTCAGATCATTGAACTCATCTTCGAGTGCCCTCTGCTCATGTCGAGGACAAAATTCTCTCATCATGAGAGTCCTGAGTTCCTCCCAAGTCTGACCCAAAGCAACATCAGCACCTCTATCTCTCATTACCCCATTCCACCAGGTAAGGGCCCTCTTTTGAAATACACTCGAGGCAAACTCGACTTTACGATTGTTCGGACACTGAACATGGCGAAACGTGCTTTCAAGACTCTCAAACCACTGGAGAAGCCCAGTTGCTCCTTCAGTACCACTAAACTTGAGCGGTTTAGCCGAGTTAAACTGTTTAAAGTTGCACGGAGCAGGTGCATTAACATTGTTATTGGTGGCTTGGTTTATTTGAGTTATGAGACCGGGTAGCATAGCAGCCATCTGCTGTGCTATAATAGCTGCCAGTTCGGCATCAGGTTGCTGAACGTTACGTCGAGGAGGCATTCTAAAAGAGGAAACATGAGAGAAAACGAGTGAGATGATGTGATGAAAATGAGATAACAATAAAATCGACAAAAAGCAAGGAATGTGGTCATTTGTTTGTTACCACAAAGCAAACAAACAACACACAGTGACAAATCAAAGTAAACGAGTCATAATAATGTATTACTGAAGACATGCTCGCCTATAAGTGAACACTCACCCCAAGAGTTCCCAGGTAAGAGTGACTGGTCCGATAATGCGGATTTGTACGAACACTCTAGCCTTAGACAGAAAACTCAGGGTACAGGCATTCACTCTTCCAGTTTGCACGTGTTCACATTATTTAGACCCAAAACTTTGACGAGATTTTGAAAAATTGGAAGGCACGAGGCCAAAAAGAAATCATCTAAGGATAGATGATTGATTTCAAAATCGTTTTGGAATATTATGTTCAAGTTTTGGTAATCACCTAAGGATAGGTGACGGGTATTGTTTTAAAATCTAAACACAAGTAAACTTGTGTTAGGGTCCTAGAAAGTTATAGTCTAGGTCAAAGCATTGCTAATAACCTAATTCCCTATAACCATTGGCTCTGATACCAACTCTTCTGTCACACCCCGGCCGCGTAAAACAACAAACCGCGGCGGAAACGCCGGGGAGGTGAGTGGCGACAGAATTATTGTTTCAACAACCATGGCAATTAAAGTTATGTATTATTAAAATTTAAAGTTACATTGTCTTTGAATTCAAACTAAACTAACATAATAACTGTCTTTTAAGTCACTAAGGCCCGAGTCCGCCTAAGTGAAGCACAAGCATCATCATGCATTAGCACCTGAAACACATGTAAAAATAGGTACGTCAGCATAAAAATGCCTGTGAGATACATAGGTTTTGTTTATGTAGATTCATGACTTGTATTTGAAAGGAGAGTTTAATAAAATGTAGTCATGAACCTTGTAAAATGTTTTCCTTTGTAAAACCATGTGAAAATCAATGAAAATCAAATGATGATGAAATGATAATGCATGGTTAAATGAATAACCAAGTAAAAGTGAATTTGTATAAAAATGTGTAATTTGTAAAACAATGTCATGTTTATGTATGAAATGTTTCATGTGTTGCCCAAGTGGTTTATATAACGCAACGATGTATAATACGATAAAAGCACTTATATATAGGAAGTACCAGCGGCGTATCCACCATGCTTTTATCATATAACACATAGCCCCGTTACATAAGTCACTTATCAATAACCAACCAAAATGTCTTGTTCCATGTCAATATGTGTATGTGTAAACTATGTACAATGTCATGTATATCATGTAAAACCAATGAAATGCATAGCAAGTAGGAAATCATCTACTTAACTATGTAATGATGTCTAATGTGAAGACAAATGTCATGTATGGTGAATAACTAGAAGTTACTCCACCCCATAGAAAATGTACAAAACATGTTTTTGAATAAACCTAAGTTTAAATCAAATGTTATGCTTTGCAGAAAAAAACATTGCTTTATGATTACAAACATTTATGCAGTAATGTTAATCGCATACATTCAAGCCTTGAGACTGTGGCGACAAACCCTTAAACGAATTAAAGGTTTATCTAAATTATGTAGTCGGATTCTGTCATCCCCAACTTCCAAACAAACCCAGGAAGTCGGAAACGGGAGTTGTCAATTCCTATGGTACCATTACATGAGTCCGAGCGGCGTAGCTAATGTTAATGAATGTATTATTGTCCCGATTGAACATACCAAATGTCATAACCAATGTAGCATGTGAAAACCATGTACTAGGAATGCTAAGTAAACATGCCTAGTAGAAATGTTCATGTAAAACAATGTGCTAGCATGCTCAGTAAACATACATAGCAGAAACGTCATGTAAAACAATGTGCTACATATGCTAAGTAAACATATACAACAAATGTGTAACAAATCAATGTGCTAGCATGCTTGACATACATAGCAAAACACAATGGAAAGCATGTACTATATATGTACTAGGTGAAACTAGCATGTTTATGTCATAAAAGCATGAAATGCACAAAAGTAACATGTATGTACATGTGTATCACCCCAAAATATTTGAAAACGGTAAAAGAGGGGAACTATGTACTCACTTGGGATTGCTAATTAGTCTTGAGAATAAGACCAATTTAAGCTCCAAGGGTTACGGAATCAACCGGCACCTAGTATAGGTAACTATGTTAATAAACGGCTCCTAAATCGGGAGATAGGATAGAATGAGGTTCTATAAATCAAATGAGTAATTGAGCTCATATGGTATGATTTATTAGTCCCAACATTCTGATTGGAAGGCCTACCTAAGTGCTTTTGACCCGTTTCGACACATTATGGTAACATAAGCTACTATAAGGCGTCGTTAGCGTAAAACTATGATCGGATGGTTAACTATGTGCTATGTCAAGTCTTACATGCCCAATTATCCCTAAACATGTTACTAAGTCAGATTACATGTCAAAATTATGTTCACATAGTCAAAATACGGATTTATGCTTCAAAAGGGCATTTTGGTCATTTCCTATGGGCATACAAGCTAACAAGCATATGACTAACCAATCCTAGATGATCATAAGGTTATAACCTCAGTGGTTATTCCCTATGAAACTATGATCATTAACTAAACTTGGTCGGATCCTAAAGATCGACCAAACGGGTCGGGTTCGGAAGTATAAGCGGTTGTTTAGACCGCTTACCTTGCGACCCTAAACAAGCACAAACTAATAGTGTCGAGTTAGACATGTCAAAACATGTCTAACCTACTGATTTGGTATCAAAACAAAGTGTTTTGATACCCTAAAGTAGTTCCGAGGCAAAATGCGTGCTAAAACGCATTTTGACCGAAACTTTGACTCGACACTACAACTAGCTAACGTGGTAATCAGCGGCTATAATCACGAAGGATTATAACTATCGTGATTACAATCACGTTTCAAAGTTCAATTGAACTTTGACTTGACCAATTGATGGTCAAAACCGAAAGTCAAACTGTTGGCCAAACGTTTGACTTTCTGCACTACATAAGGAAAAAGGAAATAAAAAGAATGAAAGAAGCTCACTTAAGGTCCTTGCTATCTTTTCTACAAGAAGACAAAGTCCCAATAAGCTTAGAAGAGAGCTCCAAAGCAGATTTGAGAGAATAGAAATGAGAATGAGCAAAGAATGAAGGAGTTTGGATGGCTATTTATACTTGTGGTGAGTTAATAGGATCATCACAAGTGTTTTGCTTGGTCATTAAGCATTAATCCTAGCCATACATGTGTTACAAGCTGATTAGAGCCTTGGTGAACACACAAACTTGCCCACCACACAAAGAAATTGCACAAACAGCCCCTGAAATTGCAAACTGTTGCTGAAAATGAACTTTCTGCCCAGATGGGGCACTCGCGTAGCGCGACGGCATAGGCAGGAGGGCTCGCGCTACGCTAGCATGCATCAGGTTCAGCAAAGTTTCAAAATTGACAGAAATGGTCCCTGCACGCGTTTAAAGCCTTTTTCGATGCGTTTAAACCCCGTTAACCTCATTTCAAGGCTCTAAAATGAAGTTAAAGTATAGGGGACTCAAAACATGCTTGAAAACATCTCAGATGTCGGTTCGTTTGGTCGTACGATCGCGTTGTTCGGTTAATTACGACGAAACTTGAACGGACGCGAAAACGATCCAAATTAAGCGACGAATGGAATTTTTGCATGGCGATCACTAAAATAAAAATATTTTAGTGTGTACAAAAATTTTGGATGTCCAGATGTGTCCAGAACGTAAGATACGCGCGAAAATGCAAACTTACGTCGTTTTTGACACTTTTAGTCCCTGTAAGATCATGTAAGCATGTTTTCGCACACCGAACCTATCAAAGCTTATTTCTAAGCCATGTTTTAGGTTATTTATGGTATGTTTAACTTATGATCAAGTTCCGGACTATACGTTGCCTTACGAAACGACAGACTTTCGCAAGTTGACGCAAATAGTCCCTGAGAGCGAATAAACTTGTTTTTGCCATACCAAAGCCTTTAAAACTTATTTCTAAGTTATGTAAAGGTTATTTAAGGTATGTTAAGTTTATGATGATGTTCCAGAGTGTTTGTTGCGTTAAACTGATCGTGTTTACGCATCAGTTTGCGTATAACTTTCCAGAAAACGATATAGAGTTCAAAATCGATCAAAAATCAACATGGGCACAAAACCAAACATAAATGACAAACATTGGGATCAAAACACACTGTTTTATTAATATTGTATTGTTCAGAGTTTGTAAAATGATATCACAAGCACAGATGTCACAAATTCAATACCCTGTTGGTTTGGGTAAATGATTTGAATAACGAGACATGTGTAATATGATACAAACATGGTGGATACGCCACTGGTACTTCCTATATATAAATGTTTGTATAATATTACATATCGTAGCGTACTAAATCATTTCAGTATAGACATATTACATTTTACATAAATAACATATTCTTCACAAGACATTGTTTTATAAACAACTTATCTTATACAAACTCATTTTTACTTTCATTTAACCTTACATTTTATTTATACATATCATCTGATCTTATCGTTTTTCATATGATTTATAAGACAAAGCAAATTACAAGGTTCATGACTAAACATTTTCACAAACATAAGTCATGAATTCTATATTCACAAAACCTATGTATCTCACAGGCATTTTTATGCTGACGTACCTACTTTCACATGTGTTTTCAGGAGCTGTCGCTTAGGATGATGATTGTGATACTAGGGCGGACCTGTGCCTTAGAGACATAAAACAAAGATAGACTTAGTTAATTATGTTATAAACTCTTTATTTCCTGTTTGAAGATAATGTAACACGCTTGTTTGATAAATAAAATATAACTTGTATGCCATAGTTGTGAAACAATTAATTCTGTCTCAACACTCCCCGACGTTTCCGCCGCGGTTGCATGTTATACGCGGTCGGGGTGTGACAACAATGACGACGATGATAATCAGGGTGGTATGGGAATCAAAGTGAAAAGACTATTGATGATTATTTGAATGATAGTGTGAATGAAGAAACAGAGGGAGCTGACGGAAAGGGGGAGCATGGTGATGATCAAAATGTTGAACAAGTTGAAAAGTTAGTTTTGAGAATAGAACCTCATTTGGAGGAAGGTGCGCACAGACATACGTATACGTTGGATGATATTAAAGAAATGACACGTATGGTGGATCCAGACTTCAAGTTTGATTTTGAAGATGAATTGAATGCGTTCGACATCAACCATCAACCTGAGTATGAGTATAAGTATGTAGAGGATGCTGATGTGTATGATAGGGTTGAGGTTGAAGATTGTACTGATGACGAGAGTGTAAATGAAGATACTTCTCAGTTTCCTACACTGATGGAGTTCTTTACTGAAGAGAATCGAGATGAACTGAGAAGGAAAGCAGCTGAGATTTTGAAGGACAAAAATTTCGATGGTACTCCTAAAGACATGCAGAAGGAAGAACGAAAAAAGTGGTTTAAAGATAGTCATGAAAGAAAGTTCAAAAGGCCGTTGAAGTATTATCAGAGAGATCGAAGTATTTCACTCAGTGATATCATTAGCTGGGGTTTCCTACCTCATGTTAATGCTTATGCGATCAGAAGAGAGTTTGGAGTACAATATTTTGAATGTCTGTATGACGTGATGTCCCTACCATGGTGGGCTGTCGAAGAGTTATCGAAAGTGAGAACTTTAGGGTATCCTGTACGAAAGAATGATGTCGCAATGTGGGGATACATAAAGTTTGAATCCTTGAAGAATTTCCGACACTGGAAGCCGCATTACCCGAAGAGATTTCAAAGGGTAGATCCAGTGACAGGGATTGAAGAGACTATCCTGAACGTGAAAAAGCCGAAAACTATGAAGAACATTCCAGTGCCCAAGATGGAACAGGAGTTTTACAAAGGTTTCATGGGCTGGGTATACAGCTGTATCTCTACAGAAGCTGTGATCACGTACAGAGCAGGGAATGAAATTCGAGAGATTTTTGTTTATGACCCGATGTGGTTAGTCAACTGCTCAGCAAAGGATATTGAATGTTTATTCATCAACAAGATCCACTTCCAGGCTGATGATAGAGAGCAAGCCATGCAGTTTCAGAAAGTCGTTACTCTTTGCTTTCAGAAAGGCATAAATTCTGATAGTAAATGGAATTCAAAATGGTGGTCGCTCGAAGAGAAAGAAAAGAAGAAGGCTGAACGTGAACGAAAGAAGCTTGAACCAAACAGAGGAAAGTGGATGAATATTCAGACTGAAGAAGAAAAGAAAAGAAAGAAAGATAATGATAGGCTGAGGAACTTGCTGAGGAAAAAGCCTAAGCCAAGAGAGGAAAGGTTTAGAGCGATCTGAAGACCCAAAGACCAAGACTGAAGACTACGGCTGTATCCAAGGGGGAGTTTGTTGATGCACGAATGTCTAAATCCTACGTCTTAGTCTTAATCATGTTTGTATAGGGTCTAGGGGTCAAATATGTCAATTATGTATAGTGTAGGGGTCAAAATGTAAATGTTATGTTGTAATGTGGTGATTCCGCTCGAAATGACACGTTGTCATTTGGAGCGAAATCAGAAGATGTTGATTCCGCCCGAAATGATAATGTGTCATTTGGAGCGGAATTAGCCCCACTATATATAGTCGTGTCAGTTTCTCATTTGGTACCGAATGTCCAAGTTGTAGCTAAACTGCTGCCAAATTTTTCTGTGATCAATTAATGAGAAACTGTGTTTAAAGTGATATTCTGTCTATTTCTACTCCATTCTCTTTGATTCAAACTGTTTGTGTGATTCCGCCGCATAACAGTGGTATTTGTGCTCTGGTTGACTCATTAGATCGTCAATATCGATCCTACAAATACAAGATTTTATTGATTACAAAAATTTTTGGATGTTCGGATATGGCCAGATGGCAGAATATGCGCAAAATTGCATACTTTCGCAGTTTTGACGCTTTTAGTCGCTGTGACCAAATAAGCTTATTTTTCACAAACCAAACCACTCAAAACTTATTTCTAAGTTATGTAAAGGGTATTTAAGGTATGTTTAGCTTATGTCACTGTTCCGGAGTGTACGTCGCTACGAGAATTAGCAAACTTTCGTAGTTTGTCAGAAATAGTCCTTGCACGTGTATAAACATGTTTTCGTCATCCCTAACCCTTCGAAGCTTATTTCTAAGTTATGTAAAGGGTATTTATAGCACGTGTAGCTTGTGTCCTTGTCCTAGTGTGTACATTGCATTAAACGGATTATGTTTAAGCATCGGTTATCGAATTGCTTTCAAAGAAAAAGTTTTTTGAAAGTCCGAAATTTTGCACAAGGGTTACAATATTTGTTACTGTAAGGTCTGTCAAAGCTAAAGTCTGCCAAAAGAGAACATCTGCTTGAAGTGATCCTATGCTGATGAAGAAAGTCTGAAGAAGCAAAGTTCTGCTATGGGTCAACAGATGTTAAAGAACAACGCTTATTGTTAGATTTGAAAGTTTCTTAGTTCAGTACTTGGTGTAGTTGTTAATCTTTTAATGTCATAAATTTTAATCATATTAATCTTTTTTTGTAGCATTTTACTTTTACTTATTTTAGCAAGCATAAATATTATTATATAGTTTTGAATATCATCTGAGGATTGCAGATCGATATTTATGTAGATGTCAAATTGTGTCTGAGTTTGATTTAGATTATGTTGATGTTGAATTGTTCTAGAACAGATGTTTGGTAAGTCAGCAAAGCCAAAATATTCTAGAATATCTGATCATGAATAACATTTTTTGAAAAAAATTGCTCCTTCAAATTACAAAGAATCAATATTTGCTACCGCAAAGGTCTGTCAAAGCTAAAGTCTGCCAAAAGAGAACATCTGCTTGAAGTGATCGTCTGCTGATAAAGAAAGTCTGATGAAGCAAAGGTCTGCTATGGGTCAACAGATGTTAAAGAACAACGGATGATATTCAACATATGCTGCTCAACAAAGGTTTTCATAGTAACAGTGCTTAGGCTAATAGCAGATGTTGGGAATTGTTAGGCTATTAGATGTTACTCGCTAGGTGAATATTGTAATTGCAATCTTTGTAAAAGCATGATGATAAAAGCATTCTTCTCATTCTTATGAGAAAAAAAGTTTATTGTTATGCTGCATATTTCCATTTCTATTTTATCTTCTTCCATTGTTATCATCTTAACTGTCACAACAATCAAAATCCGATGCTAACAATTGGTATCAGAGTTTAGTCAATCAAATTCGAACCCAGCAAATCCTGCTGAATTGGTTAATTAAAAGCATAAAGTGTCTTTAGAAAATCAAAAGTCCATTCTTAAAAAATAGCTATTTTTGAAAAAAAAAAATTCAAAAATCCTTAAAAGTCTGTTGAAAACAACTGTTTTTGAAACCTCTGCATGGCTAAAAATTCATCCACTGCTGAAAGGTATCGTATGTTCTCATAACTTTTGTTTATCCTAATGACTGTTGACTTACCACTGTTCCCAACCTCTGTTGTTGCACAACAGAGGTTTCAAAACAACTGTCATCCATTATCACAACGAATGTTGACTTACCACTGTTCCCAACCTCTGTTGTTGCCCAACAGAGGTTTCCAAACAACTGTCATCCATTATCACAACAAAGGTTCTGACGTGAATAGATGTTAGTCATCAGATCTTTGTAACTACTGCCACGTCAGCAATTGTAGGATTGTTCGCACGACCAAACGAGTCATTCAGAAGAGATCTCGTCCAATACGAGAGGCGGAATCAAACGTATTGGAGTTATTTCAGCTGTATACACACTAGAATCACTTAATCTATCTCTTGTATTGATTTGATGACGATTACAGACCTGGAGCTACTTCGGCAGAGCTTCGCTACCGGAATGACAAAGTTACCAATGAAAGACTCAAGGCCACTATATATAGGCAAGCCACTTCACATGAAGTGGACATGTTCCAGTCCACATGAAGTGGACATCTTCCAGTCCACATGAAGTGAACATGTTCCAGTCCACATGAAGTGAGCTTGTCCAGTTCATGTGAACTGGCCACTTCGTGTGAACTGACTTGTTTTGGCCAGTTTCCAGTTTTTCTCGTTCTACGTATCTTGATCTAACAAATCTAAAACAAGACTCGATACAAGACGAAGTCGACGGACGTATGCACCAACAGACTCCCCCTCGGATGTTGACGAGTCTTCAGTGTCGAGTCTTCGGTTGTCAAACCTTCAGTCCTTATCAGTCTGCTCACTTTCTCCAAAGATTCTCTATTGTAAGCATCCTCAATCATTCTCTTACTCTTTCTTCCAGAATCTCAACCTGGCTCTATGCTCTTCTTGATCAGGTTTCTTGATTCCTTAAGATCATCAGCATCAGTAGCTTGTGAACTTCAGGATTTGAACCTGGCTTTCTGCATCTTCAAACTCCCTCTCGATGTCTTCAGACTCCCCCTCTCAATATGCTGGGATCGCAGTCTGGAATTCACCATCTTCAGGTATCGGAACCTGGCTATCTATAATCTTCAAACCTGCACATTCTCTACCCCAAACATAAGTTTCAAAATATTTTTCCAAATTCAGAAACCACTTGCAGGAATTATTCAAAATGATTTAGACTCTGATGAACCACTTGTAGGAAAAATATTCTTTTATTCATTTTAAACACAGACTCCCCCTCACGAAATGTTCATCATGTCTAGCACTTGGAATTTCGAAAATCAGCTCTTCAACATCAGTTGTCGAAAATCTTTTTGTATTTTCAAAAGATTTATGCTAAAACAAACTTAAAATCTTTTTGAATTTTTGATTTTAAAGAAATGCAGTAAAAAAAAAAACTATTTACAGACACTATTTTTGTGAGTTTGTGTAAGAGGATCATATCAAATTTTGAGACAAATCACTAACACCGTTAAGCTTTAAACATATTAAGTTTTAAACAATTCACTTAGATTGTCAGTATACTGGTCCACTTAAATTTTCACACAAAGTTCAACTGTTTCAAGATACGAGATTAGTATTTTAAGCACTTGAACTTATTCGCGTGTCCCACCTCAGAATATACTCCCGTATCCAGATCCCAATATTCAGTCTTACAGGTGAATATACCTAGATGATATCTGTAAGGGGTTAAATGCGAGACCATGAGAGCTCAGGCTATTGCTTCCGCAAAAATCAGAGAGATGATGGTTCGACTTTAGGTGTGTTCCCTTTAGAGAATCTTTTCTTCAACAGCACATGATTAGCATTTTGCAATGTTTCATCATTTTTTATGCTGAGGGTGGTGCTTTTATTTCAAGCAAGCGAAAAGTATTATACGGGGACTAGGCCATTGCTTCCGCAAAATCAGAAGTCCCGGGATAATACCCCAGATATCACTAAGTATAAAGACCTAGTATCTCAGAAAGAGGGACCTTTCAAACAAGATTTCAGGGGTTACCTATATATCCGAGAGATGTTCCCCACGAGATAAGTAAGTAGATGAATTTAGGTTTATATCTCGAAAACAATCTACTAAATGTGTAAAAACCTACTGGCACATCCACAGTGAGATTGTTTATCACATTTTTTGACTTTCCAACTCTTTAGCATGTTGTGATAGTCCACTGATGTACTATCATTTCCTATTTTATACAACAAAACTCATTTTTCATTTTATCATGTTTTTGGCTTTTTCAAATTTTCTAATGTTTTTGGATTTTCTGAAATTTCTACTCCCCCTAAAATGCAAACACATTTTTAAAAAAAAATTGAAAACAAACTGTACAAGTAAAATGACAACTGTTGTGAATTACTTCAATTCTCCATTCACTCGGCATAAGCAATCAGAACTCCCCCTTACAACAAACTATTTTCCCATTAAGATTTCAAAACACTTAAGTTTGTTTTAATCAAAATGGTTTTTCCGGAAAATTAGTTTTGTTGATTTCATAAACCACTTGTAGGTTAGGGGATCAATTCATCACTTTGTTTTTCAAACACTTGAATGAAAGTTAAATCGAGTTTAACTTAATGACCTTGATTAACCACTTGTAGGTGACAACCCACTTTTCTAACACTTGTAGGTATACTCAAACAAACATATTCAAGAATGATGCCGATTCCTGCTCCACGATTACCAACTTGGGAGCTCCGGCAAATCCAGAGTTTTATTCATGATAAGTTCTATCCCAGATGCTAACCCGGGATGAACCATCTCCATCTGGTTTCTTCGTTTTTTTCTCATAAAATTCTTTAACCCCCTTCACCTTTCCATCAATCATTTTTCCAAATATGTTTTGAACAGCGGGGTTAAAGACTTTTTCAACATCTAATTCTTTCTTTTCAAGAAAGAATTGATTTGAAATTTCAACTTTGCCAATTTTTGATTTTAATTTCTCAGCCCGCAATGGTGGAAAATTTGCATCATCCAAAGGCGGAACTGATTTCTCTTCTTTAACAACAACTTGTGGCTCCTCTGATTTTGTGGAATCAGATTCATCGCCAGAACTATCACTTGAATTCTTAACAACCCACTTTTGGTTATTAAGTTTTTCCTTTCTTTTGCAAACACTTTTCGAACATTCACCAACCTCAAAAGTTGAATTTTCAAAAATTTTGAAACTTTTGGTTGGAAGTTTGTTTTTCTCAACAACTTTCTGTTTAAGTTTTTCAGAGACTTCCTGTTTTGATTTGATTGCCATTGAACAATTCCTAGCAATGTGACCAACTGTTTTGCATTGAAAACAGGTTCTTGTCTCTTTCTTCTGCTGAGCAACACTTTTTGTAACACCCCCAAAATCCCCCCTGCGGAAACCCCGCGAGGCGTGTTATGCATCAGAGTTCGAGCCACCAATCACATTGAACCAATGATAAATACTTAAATATAACATGTCATTAATTACTGGAAAAAAAATGTCAACATGATACCAATTCCCAAATATGTTGTGTAACGGAAGCATGTAATAAGTCGTTTAGCAAATGTCTTATAATAATAATCAAAATCAATGTATTGTTTATAAATGAATCCAAGAGTCTCGATCCATGACCACTCCAGCACTCCCAGATAGCAAGTCCATGTTCCAAACGTTAATGACCTACAAGCATGCAAACAAGTGTGTCAGACTACGCTGGTGAGTTCAAGGTGTTGCTTACGTGTGAAGTTACCAAATATTAGTTAAATCAACTCGTTGTTTGGTTCAGATGTCGTTGTTAACTTGATTATTGTACCGTATGCAGCGTCAATGATGGGAATGCCTAACCCCAATGCCCATAACCAGGCATTGGTCAAAGTCAAGGTATCAAACAACCTTGACAAGCTGTAGGAGGTCTTATATCCGCGATGTATTCACAAGTTGTCCCAGTAATTAGTTCACGCCCGTCCTTACGGCCCGGTGTAAGGGTGCCAAACCTAATAGCGCTATCAACTAATTACCCCATTGCCTTACAGGCAATCCGGTAGATGATTGTTTCTATGTTCCAGTTGTTTACCCCAAGTTTCCCTTCCAAATGTTTACCAGTTGTCCCAAACCACCGGGACGCATGCTTGAGAAAAATGCAATGAACTCACCTTGGTTTGCTCGGCAGGTTATACCAAAAGTTACTTGAATTAAGAGTAGTCAATCACGTCCTAACAGGATTATCATATAAGTCAGGTTTGGTTCAGGTAAAGCACGTATGTTTCACACGAGTTATCACGTTACAAGCACAAATTGATCAAGGCAACACTTAATAGTTAAACAATGCATTCACTTGTGCGATCAACATAAGCCCAATAGTACTTGGTCCAATCATGTTGTGCGATTCAACAAACCCAGCCCAAATAAACATAAGTGATCCAATAACGTGTACGGCCCAAATAACAACATAGATGACTTGTGCGATTGCACCGGCCTTGTGCGACTGACAGGCCTTGTGCGGTTCGGATGGGCTTGTACGTTCGGATTAGCCCAGTCCAATCAGAATATCCGGCCCAAAAGTTAAGCTAACACAACACTTGTGCGGTCCAGTGATCTTGTGCGACTGTGGGTGCATTGTGCGATCAGTCTTTGTGCGATTCAGATCAGATTCTAGGTGATCTGATCTTGTGCGGCCGAAAGGGGACTTGTGCGGTTAGACTGACTTGTGCGATGCATATTATTGTTTCCCGTGATTTAAGCAATCGGTTACCACAAGTAAATGGGTTTCCAAATTTACAACAACCAATTAACACAATTAACAGTTTCCAAGTAGGCCAGGATCGATCAAACAAGCTTTGTGACATGTAACTCATACAAACCCTAATCATGTTTCAAGAACACATCCTATAATCATTCAATCGGATTAAACCTTAAAACACAACAATCTCATAACTGATTAATACTAATACTCGAATCCATGGCATAACAATCCGATCAACATAAGTATATTCCAAAACACACATACAAGACGATTACAACATGAACAATCCGATTCATATGAGCAATATCTAACGCACATATGTGAAGGCCGATTATATGAACACTATCATCAACTCTTCGGATTTCAAACTCAAACGCATATATAATCAGTTACATTTACCTATGTCTAATCACATATTATTCAATCAATCATAACAAGCATATGAAGCACACATCATAAAACCATCAAACAATAGTTAACATACTAACCGAATAAAATGGAAACGGGAATTGATCCGGCACACTATGAATTCTGATGATGTGCGGCTGCCTTCAAGTTCGTGAAAGGGAGAGAGAGACGAGCTAGGGTTTTGTGCGTGTAGGATGTTTTGTAACAAATGAGGAGGTTACCAAAACTCTAGGTGCTAATCAATCAAGAAGGGTTGGGCCGAACCCACACTTGGGCTGCCCTATAGTCCGAATACAAGTAATGCGGCCCAAAGGCCTTATGCGTTCGAGTGATGGTTGTGCGATTCGGATTCACATACACATTTACATATAGCAAAACATAACATTCATTTAATTAACATAGTTCACGTAAGCACGTAACGTTACACAAAAGTAGGTTCGAATTACGAGTTGTCACAGTATCCCCAACTAAAAAGAAATTTCGTCCCGAAATTTGGTATGCACTCACTGAGGAAGCTAGGTAAGTTATATCGTTCACTCACTGGTTTTCCCAGGGTGTCACATCATCCCCCACTTGAATGGGAATTTCGTCCCGAAATTCACTAGTTGCATTGATGTTAGGTTCACTAGGTTTTGACTGGTCTTCGGGGAACAAATGTGGATACTTAAGTTTCATCTGGTCCTCGCGTTCCCACGTGAACTCTGGACCACGTCTTGAGTTCCAACGAACTCTCACAATCGGTATACGGCTGTGTTTACGAACTTTAACTTCCCGATCCATAATCTCAATTGGTTCTTCGACAAACTGCAATTTGTCATCTATCTTAAGTTCTTGAAATGGTACTACTAGTGTTTCATCAGCCAAACACTTCTTTAATTGTGATACGTGAAACACATCATGGACATTACCCAACTCAACGGGTAATTCCAACCTGTAGGCCACCTTTCCAATTCGTTCTAAAATTTTGAATGGTCCTACACAACGAGGGTTTAGCTTGCCGCGTTTCCCAAAACGCACCACACCCTTCCAGGGTGAAACCTTTAACATAACGCGATCATTAACTTCAAATTCCAACGGCTTACTACGGTTGTCAGCGTAGCTTTTCTGGCGGTCACGAGCTGCGGCCATACGGTTTCGGATCTGCACAATGCTTTCTGATGCCTCAAGAACAAACTCAGGGCCTGTGATCTGACTATCACCCACCTCATGCCAACAGAGAGGTGAACGACATTTCCGCCCGTACAGTGCTTCGAACGGAGCTGCCTTAATGCTTGTATGATAACTGTTGTTGTAGGAGAATTCTATCAATGGCAAGTGTTTCTCCCACCCTTTCCCAAAATCAATCACACACGCCCGCAACATGTCTTCAAGTGTCTGGATGGTGCGCTCGCTTTGACCATCCGTCTGCGGGTGATAAGCGGTACTCATGTCGAGTTGGGAACCGAACGATTTGTGCATTGACTGCCATAACTCTGAAGTGAAACGCGGATCTCGGTCTGAAATGATAGAAGTTGGCACCCCATGCCTAGAAACTACTTCCTTAAGGTAGATTGCTGCCAACTGAGAGAATTTGTTTGTTTCCTTGATTGCTAGGAAGTGTGCTGATTTCGTGAGGCGATCAACAATCACCCAATTAGTGTCATTCCCAGCCTGAGTTCTTGGTAGTCCTGTCACAAAATCCATGGCGATCCGTTCCCACTTCCATGTGGGTATCTCTGGTTGCTGCAGTAGACCTGAGGGCTTTTGATGCTCCGCTTTGACTTTAGCACAAGTCAAACATTTGCTGATGTAGGTTGCTATGTGAGCCTTCATGCTGGGCCACCAGTAGGTAGTTTTCAAGTCGTGGTACATCTTATCTGATCCAGGATGTACAGAGTAGCGTGACTTATGTGCCTCTTCCATTACAAGTTCTCGTAAGTTGCCATAGAGTGGGACCCAGATGCGTCCAGTTACGTAGTAAGCACCGTCTCCCTTTCGTTCTAGTCGTTGCCTCGAGCCACGTAAAGCTTCAGCTCGAACGTTCTCCGGTTTCAACGCTTCTAACTGAGCGTCTCGTATCTGGGAAGGAAGATTGGACTGGATCGTGAGTTGCAATGCTCGCACACGCCTAGGCACATTATCCTTTCTGCTGAGGGCGTCAGCTACAACGTTCGCCTTGCCCGGATGATACTTGATGGCACATTCATAATCGTTCAATAATTCAACCCATCGCCGTTGTCGCATATTCAATTCTTTCTGGTCGAAGATGTGCTGAAGACTCCTATGGTCGGTGTAGATGGTGCATTTGGTACCGTACAGATAGTGCCTCCAAATCTTCAACGCAAATACCACCGCTCCTAACTCCAAGTCGTGTGTCGTGTAGTTCTTCTCGTGCACCTTCAGCTGACGAGAAGCATAAGCTATCACTTTCTCGCGTTGCATTAACACGCAACCAAGACCCTGAATCGAAGCATCACAATAAACCACAAAATCTTCGGTACCCTCTGGTAATAACAAGATCGGTGCACTGCAAAGTTTCTGTTTTAACAACTGGAAGGCCTCTTCCTGCTTCGTTCCCCAAAAGTACACCATGTTCTTCTGTGTCAGCGAGGTGAGAGGTTGCGCGATTTTCGAGAAATCTTTAATGAACCTTCGATAATACCCTGCGAGACCAAGAAATTGGCGCACCTCAGACGGAGTCTTTGGTGCCGCCCAATTCTTAACTGCATCCTCCTTCGCATGATCCACATGTATCCCTTTCTCGTTAACAACGTGCCCAAGGAAATGCACTTCTCGAATCCAAAAGTCGCACTTAGAAAATTTCGCATACAGCTGTTCCCTTCTCAAAAGTTCCAATATGAGACGTAGGTGACGCTCGTGATCTTCCTTGTTCTTGGAATAGACCAAGATGTCGTCAATAAACACTATAACAAACTCGTCGAGATATGGCTTATATACGCGGTTCATGAGATCCACGAAAACCGCTGGTGCATTGGTCAATCCAAACGGCATGACCAAAAACTCATAGTGTTCGTAGCGCGTTCGAAAAGCAGTCTTGGGAACATCCTCTTCTCTAACCCTTACCTGGTGGTAACCCGACCTTAAGTCGATCTTTGAATAGAAACTTGACCCTTGCAACTGGTCAAACAAGTCGTCGATGCGTGGTAACGGATAGCGGTTCTTAATGGTCACCTTGTTGAGCTCCCGATAGTCGATACACATACGGAATGACCCGTCTTTCTTCTTTACGAACAGAACTGGGGCTCCCCAAGGCGAAGAACTGGGTCGAATAAAACCCCTATCCAACAACTCCTGTAGTTGATTGGACAACTCCTGTAACTCTCCAGGTGCTAGCTGGTAAGGAGCTCGAGCAATTGGAGCCGCTCCCGGCGCAAGATCAATCTGAAATTCTACTTGACGGTGGGGAGGTAACCCTGGTAGCTCCTCTGGGAACACATCAGCGAATTCTCGCACCACTGGTAGATCCTCGATCTTACTCTCTTCAGACTGAGCGTTGGTAACTAACGCTAACAGTGCAGGATACCCCTTTTGTAGATACTACTGTGCACGCATGGCCGTGATAATCCCAACCATCGTCCCACTACGATGTCCTTGAACTAACAGTGACTCCCCATCAGGGAGAGGAATACGCACAACTTTCTCCTTACACAAAATTTCTGCTTGGTGCTTAGACAACCAATCCATCCCTACTACTATGTCAAAACTACCGAGTGTAACGGGAAGGAGGTCAATGTCAAACACCTGACCCACGAGATCTAGTTTGCATCCAAAAAGAACATTCGAGGCTTCTATCGTTTTACCATCTGCTAGTTCTACTACTTGTTTAACTTCTAAAGGTGTTGGGGTTATCCCTAATCGTTGACTAAACTCTAGGGACACATAACTCCAATCGGCACCCGAATCAAATAATACAGAAGCAATACGATTGTTAACAGGAAACGTACCAGTTACAACGTTGCCGTCATTCCTGGCATCCCCTGCTACAAGCTGGAACACTCTGCCTCGAGTACCATTTCCCCCATTATTGCCGTTGTTGTTGTTGTTGTTTCCAGCGTTGTTATTCGGGCGGTTGTTGTCGTTAGCGTTCTGGTTTAACTGAGGGCACTCCCGCTTAAAGTGACCCTCATCCCCACACTGATAGCACCCCCTCCTAAAACCCTGGTTCTGCTGGGGCGGTTGTCCCTGTTGTCTCTGGTTGTGCTGGTTCTGTTGCTGCTGGTGTTTGGGCTGTGGGGCCCTACAATCCTTGGCCTCATGGCCCACTTTACCACACCTGCGACATGTGCGACTACACGGCCCGAAATGATGGTAGCCACACTTATTACACTGTGGTTTCTTCCCTGCATACGAGCCCTGACTTTGGCCACTTCCCTGGCCTTGATTGACAGAAGACGACTGGCTAATGTTGCGATTGTTGTTGTTATCTGGCCTTTTCTGAGTCTGACCAGCACTGGATGCTTTATCATAATCACTCCACTTCCGCTTGTTATCATTAGCGGACGCAGTGGCAGTGGGTGTAGCAGCAGTAGTGGCCGAAATACGTGGGGGTAACGAATTGCTTTCTACCTCTTGGTCCACAATCTTATGAGTCAGACGAACGATCTGTGTCAAATCATTGAGATGGGCTGCAGTGACCAAGCTCTTCACACGCGGAGGCAACCCTTTGATGAATAACTCAATCCTCCAAGACATAGGCCGGGACAAGTTCGGGCACATGTCGGCCAGTTCATACGATCGCTTCACATACGCTTCGACTTCAGATCCAACCATCTTCAAGTCGTAGTACTCGTTTTCCAACTTCTGGACTTCATCCCGAGGACAGTACTCCTCCCTGATCAGTTCTTTAAAGTCTTCCCAGGTTGTGGCATTCGCTGCCTCGATGCCCAACAACTGTACCTGGGCGTTCCACCACGTTAGAGCACCATCCGCCAAGGTACCCGCAGCATATTTCACCCTGTCCCCAGCGGGACAGTTACAGATAGCAAACACAGACTCTGCTTTCTCGAACCATCTTAGGAGTCCCACAGCCCCTTCAGTCCCGGTGAAGGTCTGTGGCTTACAGTCCATAAACATTTTGAACGTACACGCAGGCTGGTTAGGTTGAGGTTGCGCTTGCTGACCTAAATGACGGAAGGAAACACATTATAGGAATGAAAAGACGTGTACGTGGTATAAGAGTAAAGAGCACTTGGTACATTCCGTACCAGCTTGATAGGCTGCTAAAGCCTCAGCCACACGGGTATTGATTAAGTCAATCAACTCAGCCTGAGTCATGTTGATGTTGCCACGTCCGTGTCCTCGTCCACTCATGATTCTAAAGTTGGAAATGAACCGATTCAGGAAATCGAAACGAGATGGAAATCATGTATCACGTTGAGATCTACATACTACCAAGTTCACACACAATAAGGCAGAACCCTTCTCACGCTCGATAAGCCTCACTGGGACTTGCATGCACCCCACGTTATTATTAAGTGTGCACCTAATAATAAGGCAATTTGCATGCTTGTCTCAGTGCCTCTTAGCTTGCGCTCGAAGTTTCCCCCATTCAAACAACACAACAGATGGTATCACAGGTCTACGGTTCACACGAGTCGAAGAGTAGTGTCACACTATCAAGTCATTATGGTGTTAAATGTTTCCTTTCATATATGTTGTGAGTGTGTGACTGCTAAGCAAATAATGTATAAAGTGAGAGAGACGAACCTTGCAATCTGGAGCTGAGTGTCATGATCGATTTTCGAAGGTGTTCGGTTATAGTCTGGTTTTACAAAACGTTTTAAAACCTAGTTCACTATGACCAGTGGCTCTGATACCAACTGTAACACCCCCAAAATCCCCCCTGCGGAAACCCCGCGAGGCGTGTTACGCATCAGAGTTCGAGCCACCAATCACATTGAACCAATGATAAATACTTAAATATAACATGTCATTAATTACTGGAAAAAAAAATGTCAACATGATACCAATTCCCAAATATGTTGTGTAACGGAAGCATGTAATAAGTCGTTTAGCAAATGTCTTATAATAATAATCAAAATCAATGTATTGTTTATAAATGAATCCAAGAGTCTCGATCCATGACCACTCCAGCACTCCCAGATAGCAAGTCCATGTTCCAAACGTTAATGACCTACAAGCATGCAAACAAGTGTGTCAGACTACGCTGGTGAGTTCAAGGTGTTGCTTACGTGTGAAGTTACCAAATATTAGTTAAATCAACTCGTTGTTTGGTTCAGATGTCGTTGTTAACTTGATTATTGTACCGTATGCAGCGTCAATGATGGGAATGCCTAACCCCAATGCCCATAACCAGGCATTGGTCAAAGTCAAGGTATCAAACAACCTTGACAAGCTGTAGGAGGTCTTATATCCGCGATGTATTCACAAGTTGTCCCAGTAATTAGTTCACGCCCGTCCTTACGGCCCGGTGTGAGGGTGCCAAACCTAATAGCGCTATCAACTAATTACCCCATTGCCTTACAGGAAATCCGGTAGATGATTGTTTCTATGTTCCAGTTGTTTACCCCAAGTTTCCCTTCCAAATGTTTACCAGTTGTCCCAAACCACCGGGACGCATGCTTGAGAAAAATGCAATGAACTCACCTTGGTTTGCTCGGCAGGTTATACCAAAAGTTACTTGAATTAAGAGTAGTCAATCACGTCCTAACAGGATTATCATATAAGTCAGGTTTGGTTCAGGTAAAGCACGTATGTTTCACACGAGTTATCACGTTACAAGCACAAATTGATCAAGGCAACACTTAATAGTTAAACAATGCATTCACTTGTGCGATCAACATAAGCCCAATAGTACTTGGTCCAATCATGTTGTGCGATTCAACAAACCCAGCCCAAATAAACATAAGTGATCCAATAACGTGTACGGCCCAAATAACAACATAGATGACTTGTGCGATTGCACCGGCCTTGTGCGACTGACAGGCCTTGTGCGGTTCGGATGGGCTTGTACGTTCGGATTAGCCCAGTCCAATCAGAATATCCGGCCCAAAAGTTAAGCTAACACAACACTTGTGCGGTCCAGTGATCTTGTGCGACTGTGGGTGCATTGTGCGATCAGTCTTTGTGCGATTCAGATCAGATTCTAGGTGATCTGATCTTGTGCGGCCGAAAGGGGACTTGTGCGGTTAGACTGACTTGTGCGATGCATATTATTGTTTCCCGTGATTTAAGCAATCGGTTACCACAAGTAAATGGGTTTCCAAATTTACAACAACCAATTAACACAATTAACAGTTTCCAAGTAGGCCAGGATCGATCAAACAAGCTTTGTGACATGTAACTCATACAAACCCTAATCATGTTTCAAGAACACATCCTATAATCATTCAATCGGATTAAACCTTAAAACACAACAATCTCATAACTGATTAATACTAATACTCGAATCCATGGCATAACAATCCGATCAACATAAGTATATTCCAAAACACACATACAAGACGATTACAACATGAACAATCCGATTCATATGAGCAATATCTAACGCACATATGTGAAGGCCGATTATATGAACACTATCATCAACTCTTCGGATTTCAAACTCAAACGCATATATAATCAGTTACATTTACCTATGTCTAATCACATATTATTCAATCAATCATAACAAGCATATGAAGCACACATCATAAAACCATCAAACAATAGTTAACGTACTAACCGAATAAAATGGAAACGGGAATTGACCCGGCACACTATGAATTCTGATGATGTGCGGCTGCCTTCAAGTTCGTGAAAGGGAGAGAGAGACGAGCTAGGGTTTTGTGCGTGTAGGATGTTTTGTAACAAATGAGGAGGTTACCAAAACTCTAGGTGCTAATCAATCAAGAAGGGTTGGGCCGAACCCACACTTGGGCTGCCCTATAGTCCGAATACAAGTAATGCGGCCCAAAGGCCTTATGCGTTCGAGTGATGGTTGTGCGATTCGGATTCACATACACATTTACATATAGCAAAACATAACATTCATTTAATTAACATAGTTCACGTAAGCACGTAACGTTACACAAAAGTAGGTTCGAATTACGAGTTGTCACACTTTTCCTCATTTCTTCTTGCTTCTTGGCAAGGAATTCTTTGTTTGTCTATTTCCAGAATGAACTCTTTTATTCTCTCTCAGCATTTGTTCCTGAAACAAAAACTGTTTTTGGTTTATTAATTTTCTCTTTTTTATAATTTTCTAGTGTAATAAAACCTAGACCTTTCTTTTTGAAATTACCATTATGGTTTGGTTTCTTTCGAAAATCTAAACCATAACTGTAACCCATTTTCTTGTTTATCCTTTGTTTAATTCTTGAGGTGTATTGTTTAGGTTTTTCCGAAAGATTTAAATCTTTTATTTCAGAAATATTAATTTCTGTTAGTTTGAAAACCTTTTTGATTATTTTAGTTTTAACACCTCTTGTTGGAAAATCTTCATCAAAATATAATTTTTCTGAATCATTCAAAGTATATGCCACTTTGATTAATTCGTCATTCAAATTAGATTTTGACAACAGAATTCTTTATTGTAAACCCGTTTTCCCTGTTTGACTTTTTGACTTGACGTGTTGGACTCTGACTTTGACTCTGATTTTGACTCTGACTTTGACTCCTTTGCTTCATCTTTATCCAACACCTGATCGACCACTTTCTTTATTAACTCGGACTCATGATCAGTGTCAGACGATGTGAACGTGACATCAATGTTTTCTGGTAAGTTATCTAACAACTTAGACTCCCACTGTAAGTTTGTTGCCTTTTTGACTCTTTCCGAATTTGGATTTCGAGGAGAATATCCATTTTCGACCAGGGGTGGACACTTGTTATAGACAACACTTGGTTTCTTACCATAAATCTTCACTTCATCATCTTCTATTGTTTCAGACTTCTTCTCTTCCGACATCTTTTCTTCTACAAACGTCTTCATTCCTTCCACTATGGGGTAAATCCTGTCAACAACAAAAGTAGAACATGAGTAACTTTTTAATAATCTGTTAACTCTCTTGGTTTCTATTCTTTGAGTTTCCTGCTTCAACTCAAGCTCAGCACACTTTTCAGTGTAATAGTTAACATATCAAGCTGTCTCGTGTATGCTCCTTTAAGTGTCTTCATTGCTAAAGCTTGTTCACTGCTCGACTCGTTGTATTGATTCATGGCTTTGTTCAGGACATCATATGACTCTTTTATCCTGTTCAAGTTGTGAATCAATTCACCATTTTGCTTTATCAGAGAGTCACAGTTCATACACTTCTCAGGCACTTTTTCTGCAACAGCCTCTTTCTTTATCTCAAACACGGGAATTTCTTTTTCCTGCTTCTTTATCACACATATCTCTTCTTCAACTTTTTTACTTTGCCTGGCTAAATATTTCTTCATTTTCTCTGCCAAATAATCATCAACATCACCATCATCTTTAACAACTTGAGCAACAAAAGCTTGACTCTTTAGAAATTCTTTATCCGGACAATACTTATCCCAACTAAAATTTTCCCAGCTAAACCCTTCTGGTAATCTTTCATCATCTTGATCTTGGATTTTGTTCAACAAACATGCTTTACTCTCTTCTGAAATAAATTTATCCCAGCCGAAACCTGTTGATGAACTTCCTTGATCTTGATTGACTAGACAAGCTTTCTTTGAATCTTTAATCACCTTCCTAGCATGTGCAGTCTATGGTTGTTCTTGTTGGTACGGCTGTTGAGCAACTTGATGATAAATCGCCTTTCGATAGTAATCATTATTTCCGAAAGGATTTTGAGCTCCACTTGCTTCGCGATTTGTGCATTCTCTCTTGAAATGCCCCTTTTCCCTACAACGAAAACAAGTAACTTTAGACTTATCAAATCCTAAAGTAGAAACACATGCATCACGGAAATCATCTCTTCCTGTGATTTGTTTAAACTTTTCAGCTCGTCTCAACATGCTCGCCAAGCACCACTTTATATCCATCAATTCCATTTCTTCAGCATCAACTTGATCGTAATCCTCTTTTGTAAGCATTGGATTCCCGATCCTCCCTACAACTAGACTACCATAAGACTCAAGCACAGTTACCAACAAAGACATATGACTTTTTGCAACTTCCTCCGAGTAGTTCTGATCATTCTCAAGATTTAAAGCAATGTTGCATTGAAGAACTTTGCCACTCTTTGTTGTAGAAAAATGTGGATCAAATGATGGAAATGAAGTAAATCCTGTTTTGCTATTTGATCCCTGAGATGAATTTTCAGAAGAACCTTTTGCATTGAAAGCAGTTTCAATCTTTGGTGACAAATTGGTCTTCTCACTAACACCACTTTTGTAATACAAACCGATGTCTTGTTCCCCATCATAGTTCTTCATCCTCGCTATCTTTCGTTGCTCCATCTCTTGAGCTTCAAGCTGTTTAATAAAATCACTCAGCGTTAGATCGTTAAAACCTGGTTTATTTTTCAGCATCATAAGATACGTGCCCCACTCATCATGTGGCAACGCATCAGCTAACCTTTCAATCAATTCATCTTTATCTTAATGAATGTTTAATCTTTTCATATTTTTCAATAGATTGCAATATCTTTCAATGATCTGTTTGGTGTTTTCAGTTCTCAGTCCTCAAATAAATCAAATTCTTTCTTCATAAGCGACATTTTGTTCTTGAGCATTTCATCACTCCCAAGAAACTTTGCTTCCAACTCTACCCACATCGAATGTGCACTACCATTGTGTTGACGTAGAATGAGAATGTCTTCTTTAATCGCTTGTTGCAACAGACTAACCATCAATTTTTCATCTTTGTATTTCTTTTTCTCATCAGCATCCAGATTTCTAATTTCAATTTTCAACCCATTGTTCCCAACTAGTCTACTGTACTGAACTTCAGTATGTACCCATGCATCTAAATGATATGCCTGAACCCAGTTTTCAAAACGTTCAGCCCATACACTATACTCATCAATACTCATGAGCTTAGGTGGTTTTTGATTTGTCCCCGTTTCATTTTCAAGCATCGTGCTTTGAGTAATTGTCATCGGACTAGCAAAGGCATTATAGAACTCGTTCTCCATGTTTCGGTTTCAAAAATTTCACAAACTCAAACTTTCAAATAAACTGGTGAAGATTCACACGATCTGGGATTGTTTCAAGCGAACTAAGTTTGAGACGAACCAATTGGATGCGTACTGGTTTACCTCGTGAAACACCTGGAGATACAACAACAAATGATTAGTTTAAATGAACTGAATAATGGCCGACATCATTAAAGCTGAGGATCTAATTGTGTTGCATGAAATATAATTGGCTAGACACTGTTGACATTCAAACGTCCTGATGTTGTTAACCCATTCATGCGACCTGAACTCTAATTTCACATGAAATGGACCTTTCACGCGACCTGACCACACTGTTCAATTCAAGCAGACTGACACTTTTAAACGAACTGGAAGTCCAATTAATGCGACCTGGGGTTTCAATTCACACGATCTGGATATGTTTACCAATTCACACGACCTGGACTTAATACTCCACTCCACATGAACTGGACTTAATACTCCACTCCACATGAACTAGACTTAATACTCCACTCCACATGAACTGGACTTAATACTCCACTCCACATGAACTGGACTTAATACTCCACTCCACCTGAACTGGCTTAATACTCCACTCCACACGAACTGGACTTAGTACTCCACTCCACATGAACTGGCTTAATACTCCACTCCACACGAACTGGACTTAGTACTCCACTCCACATGAACTGGTATGGTCTAAATCCACTTCATACGAACTGGTGTGTCCAGACCATGTGAACTGGAGATTGATTAGGTTTTAAGCCGTTTTAAGGTCTGATTCTTTCAAGGGTTTGTTAAAATAGTGTTTCGCACGTTATGTGAGAAAATCAAGCCATTTTATCCGTGAAATTTTGTTTAATTTTGAAAAGAAGGTGTAGAAATCAGAATTTGCAGCTGAAATGGTAAGAACTCTTCCTCCTGAGCTCTGATACCACTTGTAGGATCGTTCGCACGACCAAACGAGTCATTCAGAAGAGATCTCGTCCAATACGAGAGGCGGAATCAAACGTATCGGAGTTATGTCAGCTGTATACACACTAGAATCACTTAATCTATCTCTTGTATTGATTTGATGACGATTACAAACCTGGAGATACTTCGGCAGAGCTTCGCTACCGGAATGACAAAGTTACCATTGAAAGACTCAAGACCAATATATATAGGCCAGCCACTTCACATGAAGTGGACATGTTCCAGTCCACATGAAGTGGACATGTTCCAGTCCACATGAAGTGACCTTGTCCAGTTCATGTGAACTGGCCACTTCGTATGAACTGACTTGTTTTGGCCAGTTTCCAGTTTTTCTCGTTCTACGTGTCTTGATCTAACAAATCTAAAACAAGACTCGATACAAGACGAAGTCGACAGACGTATGCACCAACAACATTCACTTTTTCACTCTATATAAACCTTGTTTCATCCCTAAACCGAGTTCTACCACTGCCGTCTCAAATTCAAAATTCTCAAAAGCAGTTTCCATTATCACCTTCTTCTCCGATCATGGCTTTGAACATCAAAAACCCTCACAACTACCTCCCCATCTTCGAGAAAACCAACAAAAATACCAGCTTTCATTCAATAAATGACGTTTTAACATCATCAAAATACAAAGCAATCCTTACTGTTGATTCTCCAGTTGCCATCTGAAGATAAGAAGCCGGTTGCCATCACATCTAAAATCGGAAAAAGTCTAGTTCGAATTTCCCCATCTACAATTTCCAATACATTTGCATTGGACAACTTGGCAGAGAAGACCAACTTTGAAAAACATGAACTTCATACAGAGTTCATTGAAAGAGGGTATGATTGTTGGTGCATATTTCGTATGTCCGCCACTATGCGAATAGGCTAGATAGAGCGCGTGTTGAATATTGTATAGAATAGTGTGAAAACGGACAAGGTTTTGTGATGAAAATGTACATCCGTACGGACGGAGTCCATCCGTGTGAATGGACATCAGGTCTGTCTGTAAAAAGCTCATTTGTCCCTAGGTTTGCTCGTTGTTATAAGTCATCCGTGATTAGTGGGTTCGTGCGGATGGACCAACAGTCTTGGTTCGCACGGATCTAGTAGATCCGCTCCTAGGTTAGATCGGATGGACAATGTCTATATATAAGGATGATGGATTTCTCATTTGGACAAGCTTTGGCTCCTAGAGGGGAGATGTTGTCCAATTGGTTTCGCGGGTATGTAACTTCAAATCATTGAATAGAAACCAATTTAAATTAACCTGTTCGGTGTTGGTACATGCGTCTGTCGACTTCGTCTTGTATCGAGTCTTGCATTGCACAATGGCACGAAGATCGAGAAATCAAGACTGAAGTTAATTTCGCATGAACTGTCTAATTTTGCATGAAGTGTCAGTTTGTAATTCCGCACAGAATTACAAGGTAATTCCGTGTGAAGCAGTAATTTCGTGTGTAATGATTCCGTGTGAAGTGTGTTTCGTGCGGAATTAGGTGTCTATATATAGGGATTAGTTCCGTGTCATTTGGTACTAAATTACCTAGAAGTTTTCCAATGGCGAAGCTCTGTCGAAGTGTCGTCTTGTTGTAATTGTGTTCCAGATCAATACAAACGACAATTTAAGTGAAGATCTAGCTGAATTCATGCATTATGTCTGTTTCCACCTTTCATAGTGTATAGAACGCCTCTGATCGACTCAATTCGGGTCCGACAACGATCCTACATGTGGTATCAGAGCTCTGGAGGAGGAGTTCAACCGTTTTCAGCCTGATTTCATCTCAATTTCTTCTTCTACACCTTCTTTTCTGATTTGAACAACTTTTCATGGTCACAATGATCTGAATTTCACATATATCATACAAAACAGTGTTTTAACAAAGCCTTGATAAAATTGGACATTAATTGAATCTAAAACTGATAAAATCATTAATTCCGCATGAAATTTTGTTCGAAAATGATGACATCATCTAATTTCGTTTGAAATTAGTGACTAATTTCGTTTGAAATTAGTGACTAATTTCGCACGGAATAACAATTCGCTTTTAATTTCGCTTGAAAACAATTCTATTTCCGCACGGAATTAGAATTCCGTTTGGCTAATTTCGTTTCATAACTAATCTCGTGTGAAACTAAGTAATTCCGCACGGAATTACTTAAATTCGTTTGAAAAACACTAATTTCCTTTGAAAGTTTGTGTGCAGGGTAATTTCCTTTGAAAGACTTGATTTCGATTGAAAATGTCTGACGAAGATTTCTACAACGCATTTGCCACATCCCCGACTACTCCGGCTACCATTGCTCAAAACATGAATTTGGAAAACGGAACGGGAACTTTGCAAAAACCCCCGAAACTTATGGGAATTGAAGAGTACCATGGTTGGAAAAATCGTTTTGAGAATTGGGTTTAGGCAAACCATCTAAGAGCTTGGGAAAGCTTTGAAACAAAATATGTTAGACCACAGACTGCTTTGAGAGTTGGTAAAATCATTTCAGAATTCACAGACAATGAGGGAGACAGTTATAAAGGAGAGAAAATGATGATTAGTCTTCTACAACAAGCTGTCAAAGAAGACATCTTTATTTTGCTTCAGCATGATGGTAGTGCATTTTCAATTTGGGAGTCACTTGAAAAGAAGTTTGAAGGAAGTACAGAAATGCTCAAGAGTAAAGCATCTTTAATGAAAAAGGAGTTTGGGTTGTTTACAAGTATGCCAGGAGAGACTACAAAAACTCTCATTGAGAGATATTGTCATCTTGTGCGCACCATGTCTCAGTTGAAAATTACTAAAACTCCAGTAGAATGGGTTGAAAAGTTAGCTTACGCATTACCACAGAAAGAATAGGGTACTTGTCTCATGATCTTAAAGAATTCTGGGGAGTTTAGCAGATTGTCAATTGGACAGTTTATTGAAAAGCTTGAGGCACAGGATCTTGAACAACAAAAGATTGCCAGAATGAACAGCTCAAGCAATCAACAAGATATCAAATTGTACTACAAAGGAAATGTTCAAACTGTTGAAGCAAGTCCAAAGATCCAAACCGCATTTCTTGCAGGAAACTCATCTGGATCAGTCAGTCCAAGTCAAAATTCAATCAATACTAGTGGATTTTCAAATATCAATCTTCCAAGTGTTCAAAGTGCAAATGTTGGTAATGGACATATGATTCAGTGCAACGTGGCATTGCATCTTCAAAATGGACAAAATTTTTCTGAAGAAGTTGTGAAAAGTCATATGGCATTACTGGTTACTACTTTGGAATCTTACGAAGGATTGATTGCTGGAAAAATTGGTAATCCGATGCTAACAAAAGAAGATTATGATCAGATAGATGTAGAGGAATTGGAGCTTATGGACATTAAATGGTGTCTGGCTAGTGTCTTGAGGAGAGCAGAAAAGTTTAAAATGATTACAGGAAGAAATGATTTCTTAGATGCAAATCTCTCTAATTTAGATTTTGATAAATCTAAAGTTACTTGTTTTAAATGCAGGGAAAAGGTCATTTCAAGAGAGAGTGCAAAAATCAGAAAGGTAGTGGAGCAGACAATTCTTTTGGAAAAGATGATTACTATCGAAAAGCCATATATCAGCAGATTGCTCATCAACCGCATCAACAAAAGGAATCACAAACTGCACATGGGAAAATGATCGAAGATGCAAATAAGAAAGCTTATTTTGGTATCGTTGATCAAGATGATGAGAAATTGGCTCCAGGTTTTAGCTGGGATAAATATGTGGATGAGAATAGGGAGTTTAAAGCTTTCATTGCTCAAATTGTTCAAAAGCCAGAATTGATGAAGGAATGGATAGCAGTGTTGTCTGATGAAGAGAAGTGTGAAGATGAAGAATCTGCTTCTTCTGAAAACAGTTCAACAGAAAGCAGTGATGATGAGGAAGAAAGTGAACAGATAAACATTGCAAAAACTCATTTATCTTCTGACAGTTTTGATTTTTATTTTGCAGATAAATTGAAGGAACTTAAAGAGAGAAAAGCTGCAAAAGAAATGAAAGAGATCAAGATTGTTGAGAAGATAGTTGAAGTGGAAAAGATAGTTGAAGTAGAGAAGATTGTGGAGATTGAAAAGATTGTTGAAGTTACTAAACCTTGTCCTACATGTTTGGAATCTTGCAAACAATGTGAAGACAAAGATAAAAGGTTTAGTGAGCTTGAAAAGTTGAAAGAGAAGTTGTTGTTTGATGTCAAGAATTTAAAAGAATCATACGATGTTTTGAACAAAACTGTGAATAGTTTGCAGAAGACAAACTCGGAAAGAGAAGATGCTTTGGAAATGATGAATGCAACAATGACGTCTAAACAGAAAGAGATAAATTTTTACATTGAAGAATGTGTAAAACGAAGGCAAGAGTTGGAAACTGAGAAAGCTGAAAATGAAAAAATCAGACGATTACTGAGAAGTTATTCGAGTTCTGATTATTTAATTGACAGGATTTATCCAACTGTTGCAGGTTTTGAAGTGTTTGAAGATAAGAAGCCGAAGAAAAAGGATACTGGTAAGAAACAGAGTGTTAATTATAACAAGTGTCCGCCTCCGATTTGGGAAGGGTATTCGCCTAGAAAACCAAACGAGGAACAAGTAAAAAAGGCAGTCAATATAAAGTTAGAGTCCGAGATAACCGATGTATTACCAGACAATATTGACATCACGTTCACAGCGTCCGACACAGATCATGAGTCTGAGTTAATAAAAAGAATGGTTGATCAGGCGTTGGATAAAGATGAGGAGTCCGAGTCAAAGTCCAAGTCTGAAAGTTCGTGTTTGTCAATCGGGAGTTCGTGTTCGTCAGAAAAGAGTTCAAAATCGTCGGGAAAACGGGTGTATAGTAAAGAGTTTTTGTTGGCAAAATCTAATTTGAATGACGAAACATTTGAAGTTGCATATACTTTGAATGATTCTAACAAATTATATTTTGATAAAGAATTTCCAATAAGGAGTGTTCAAATTGAAAAGATCAAAAAGGTTTTCAAAATGACAAAAATTAATATTTCTGAAATAAAAGATTTAAATCTTACTGGAAAATCTAAAAAATACACTTCAAGAGTTCAACAAAGGATAAACAAGAAAATGGGTTACAATTATGGTTTAGACTTTCGAAAGAAACACAACTATAATGGCAATTTCAAAAAGAAAGGTCTTGGTTTTATTCCACCAGAAAATTATAAAAATGAGAAAATTTTTAAAAATACAAAATTTGTTTCAGGTACATCTGCTGAGGATGAAAAGAAGAGCTCATTCTAGAGACAATCAAATTAGGAATTTCTTGCTGAAAAGAAGAAAAATGAAGCTCATCAAAGAAAAGAGACAAGAACCTGTTACTGGTGTTAAGAAGTTGGTCATATCGCCTGGAACTGTTCTAAAGCAACTAACACAAAACAGGGAGTCTCAGAAAAACTCAAAGAAGTAGTTGTTGATAAAACCGAACCACCAACTGAAAAGTTTAAAGTGTTTAAAAATTCAACATATGAAATTGGTGAATGTTTGAAAAGGTTTTACAAGAAAAAGGGAAATCTTGACAATCAAGCTTGGGTTGTTAAGAAATCAAATGTAAAATCTGGAAATGAATCTGATTCCACAAAATCAGAAGAGCCACAAGTTGTTAAGAATGGTGAAAACTCAGTTCCGCTTTTGGATGATGTTCATTTTCCACCATTGCGGGCTAAAAATTTAAAATCAAAGGTTGGAAAAGTTGAAATTTCAAATCAATTTTATTCTGAAAAGAATGAATTTGATGTTGAGAAAACCTTTAATGGAAATGTGAAGAAGATTTTTGGGAAGATGGTCGAGGGAAAGGCAAAAGGGGTAAAAGATTTTTATGCTACAAAGAAGGCAACTTACACCCCAACTGTAGATGAGTTGGTTTCACCCAGGCTTGGGTGGACATTTTCTTTCATTGAAAAACCTGACTTGCCGGAGCTCCCAAGTTTGTAATCGCGGAGCAGGAAACGACATCATTCTTGTTAAAATTGATAATTATGAATGAATCTTAAATTGATAAATTTTACAGGTTGTGACTTGCCGGAACTCCCAGGTTGGTAAGTGAGGAGTAGGTATCGGCATCTTCTTTGAGAAATTGATTTCAACTTACAAGTGGTACAGAGGTTTGATTTTATTAGTGATTCATCAAGGTCATTAAGTTGAACTTGATGAAATCCTCATACAAGTGGTTGAGAACAAAATGATGAACCCCGAACGTACAATTGGGTTTAACAAAACTTATTTTCCGGAAAAACCATTTTGATTAAAACAAACTTAAGTGTTTTGAAATCTAAATGGGAAAATAGTTTGTTGAAAGGGGGAGTTCTGATTGTTTATGCCAAATGGATGGCGAATTGAAGCGATTCACAAAAGTTGTCAATTTCTCATGTACAATTTGTTTTCAAATTTCTTTAAATGTGTTTGCATTTTAGGGGGAGTAAAATTTCAGAAAATCCAAAAACATTAGAAATTTGAAAAAGCACAAAACTCATTTTTAAATTGAAAAATATTGAAAAACAACAAAAACATGATAAAATGAAAAAGAGTTTTGTTGTAAAAAGAGGAAATGATAGTACATCAGTGGACTATCACAACATGCTAAAGAAGTGAAAAGTATATATGTGATAAACAATCTCACTGTGGATGTGCCAGTAGGTTTTTATACATTTAGTAGATTGTTTTTGAGATATAAATCTAAATTTCAAACTTGTTTATATTGTGGGGAACATTTCTTGGATATATGGGTAACTCCCGAAATCTTGTTTGAAAGGTCCCTCTTTCTGAGATACTAGGTCTTTATACTCAGTGATATATGGGGTATTATCCCGGGACTTCTGATTTTGCGGAAGCAATAGCCTAGTCCCCGTATAATACTTTTTTCTTGCTTGAAATATAGCGCTGCCCTCAGTACAAAAAATGATGAAACATTGAAAAATGCTAATCATGTGCTGTTGTAAAAACGATTCTCTAAAGGGAACACACCAAAAGTCGAGCCGTCATCTCTCTGCTGAACAGAAGTTCTGACCTAAGCTCTCACGGTTTCGCATCTAACCCTTTAACAGATATCATCTAGGTATACTCACCTGTAAGACTGAATATTGGGATCTGGATACGGGAGTATATTCAAGTGGTGGGACACGCGATTAAGTTTAAGCGCTTAAGACATTAATCACGTATCTCAAAACAGTTGAACTTTGTGTGAAAATTTAAGTGGACCAATACACTGACAATCTAGGTGAATTGTTTAGAACTTAAAATGAAATGAAGCTTAATGGTGTTGGTGATTTGTCTCATAAACTGATATGATCCTCTTACACAAACTTACAAAAAGATTGTCTGTAAATATTTCTTTACTATTTTTCATTAAAATCAAATATCCAAAAAGAATGTGTTTTAGCATAATTTTTTTGAAAAATTCAAAAAGATTTTCGATAACTGGTGTTGAAGAGCTGATTTTCAAAATTCCAAGTGCTAAACATGATGACATTTTGTGAGGGGTAGTTTGTTGATTAAAAGTTTTTTAAATGATTAAATCTTTCCTACAAGTGGTTCATCAGAAAAGGGATTTACAAGTGGTGTCTGTGATTGTCAAATCTTAAATCATAAACTAATGTGTGTAGTAGAGTCAATGCAGGTTTGAAATTTGAGAAGAGCCAGGGTTCCGATATCTGAGGACTCTGTGATTAGAGAAAGACAGGTTCCGATACTTGAAGATTCTGGAAGCCAGGTGACGATCCTGATGTCGAGCATAACTCGAGGGGGAGCCTGTAATTGCAAAGAGCCAGATTCTGATCCAGTGAGCCAGGTTTCGATTCTGGAACTAAAAGATCACGAACGCTGATGATGCTGATGAACTTAAGGAATCCAGCGATCTGATCAAGAGAATTGGAGAGAAGATAGAGCCATGATCTGATCCTGATTCTGAAAAAGGCATGTTGAGAGGGGGAGTTTCTGTTTGGTGCAGATTGAGAAGAGAGCAGACAGACTGATAAAGACTGAAGGTGGCAAAGATTCGACATAATAGACTCGTCAACATTCGAGGGGGAGTCTGTTGGTACATGCGTCTGTCGACTTCGTCTTGTATCGAGTCTTGCATTGCACAATGGCATGAAGATCGAGAAATCAAGACTGAAGTTAATTTCGCATGAACTGTCTAATTTCACATGAAGTGTCAGTTTGTAATTCCGCACGGAATTACAAGGTAATTCTGTGTGAAGCAGTAATTTCGTGTGTAATGATTCCGTGTGAAGTGTGTTTCGTGCGGAATTAGGTGTCTATATATAGGGATTAGTTCCGTGTCATTTGGTACGAAATTACCTAGAAGTTTTCCGATGGCGAAGCTCTGTCGAAGTGTCGTATTGCTCTAATTGTGTTCCAGATCAATACAAACGACAGTTTAAGTGAAGATCTAGTTGAATTCATGCATTATGTCTGTTTCCGCCTTTCATAGTGTATAGAACGCCTCTGATCGACTCAATTCGGGTCTGACAACGATCCTACATTCGGTGTCAATTTTACTTCTACTACTTTCTTAACAATAATATTCAACCGAACCGGTTATCTCGGGACCAAAACTTGTCAAACCTACCGGATCCTGGAATCTCAATTGGTATCAAAGCTACGGTACCGATTCAATCGATCTAACAGTTGATTGAATCACCTATGCTCATAAATTTTGGATTTGTTGGAGGTTTTGACGTGAAACATCGAATAAATATCAAATCGAAAGTCAATTCATGGATGGAATTTGAAATTGAAGACATCGTTAGATTCGTGATTGATTTTCGCACAATCCTGTGAAGTTTCATCATGAAATTCGCAGAAATAAAGATTTTGGATCGAAAAATGTGATTGAGAATGTTCTTGAGAAGATCAGCTTCTTTGGGACGGATGCACGGGTTCGCACGAACCGGCAGTCCAGATTCGCACGAACCAGCTGTCCTGATTCACACAAATCGACCATTGGTGCTAAAATTTCATTTGATCCAGAGTCAGCCCATTCGCACAGATGGACCTACTCCATTCGTACGAAGACAATTTTTGATTGCACTGACGAGATGAGTCTCCAGAAAAAATTTGGCGATTGAAATTTTTTTCGAGTTTTTAACGACTAAGCTGGGTTGTTTAGAGACACCGTACTGGGCTTCAGTGAACAGATTGATGATGTGATCACATATTGTGGAAATTAGTGGGGTAGTCATGATACTGGTGCAGAATGATTATAATCTGGGTTATCTGACTACTAAAGGGCCATAAAGAAAAATCCGCATTGATGAAAAACTGACTTTTGGAGGCCAATATGACACATTTTCGGCATAGTCGAGTTTTTCAGAGATAAAAGATGACTGAATTGCTCAATTTGAGGGGGAATTCAGTGGTAAGATGTCAGAATTTGCAAAAATGAGGGAGAATAAAAATTTCATATTGAAATACCAGCATTTTTGAAATTCGTTACGATGCAACAATATTCGGGTGTTTCCAACTTCAAGATTGTCTGGAGATGCATAGGATCTGGATTTGTGAATTCGTGATCAAAGGAAATTTAGACTCTACAGATCAGGGTCAGATTGACGTCTTAGGGTTTGAATCCTGGGTGTTCGTCAAGCCGGTCAGCAGGATTAGCATCAGGCGATGCAACTGTATTGTGGACACTTATAAGATATCAGAGATGTGTGATAGTCTAAAGTGTCAGAATGGTTAATCTTCGAGCAAATGAATTGTTTTTCGGACTAACCGCCGGGAAATGATGATGTTTGTTGGTTAAGTTGCTGCTGGAACTAGCGGAGAAGACTATACATCTATTATCGTGACTAAAGAGGAAGAATATGAATCTGATCGTGGGTGAATGTTTCTGATATCTGAATGCGTTACTAGATGATTTGTTATCCGATGAAGATTTGCTGATTGTGGAGAATACCGTTTATACAGATCTATCATTCAGGAAGGTGCTTAAAGGTGATCACGGGAAATGAGAGTTCAGACTTTTGTGGGTATTTATAAACTTGAAGGTTATTGGTGTTGTGTTGGAAGTTTCTATCAATTGCCGGTTGGGTTTTTGAACATTAAAAGATCAAGCAGGCGGAATGCGCGATCGATGGTGCTGAAATGGTATATCAAAAACCGAACGCGGATGTGGTTAAAGCCGAAACAGAGAAGCTGCATTGATTAGTTTCAAGTTGGTGATTATTCGTGAAGATTGCAGTTTAGCAAATCAGAGGAGGAGACGTGAACTGTGCAAACAAATACCTGAAGATTAATTTCAAGGGGAATTTGTGCATAATGAAGATAATGCAAACCCGAATAATCAATCAAGGGGGAAGCTATTGAAGATTTCAAGATGCCTGATTGAAGTTGCAGAATATTTAAAAAACGGCTCTAGGTTTTCAAAGACACGATTCGACAGTGACGGCCATAGGGGAATCTGTTGGTGCATATGTCGTATGTCCGCCACTGTGTGAATAGGCTAGATAGAGCGTGTGTTGAAGCGTGTGTTGAATATTGTATAGAATAGTGTGAAAACTGACAAGGCTTTGTGATGAAAATGTACATGTGTACAGATGGAGTCCATCCATGCGAATGGATATTAGGTATGTCCGTAAAAAGCCCATTCGTCCCTAGGTTCGCGCGTTGTTATAAGTCCATCCATGATTAGTGGGGTCGTGTGGATGGACCAACAGTCTTGGTTAGCACGGATCTAGTAGATCCGCTCCTAGGTTAGTTCGGATAGACAATGTCTATATATAGGGATGAGTGGTCTCTCATTTGGACAAGCTTTGGTTCCCAAAGGGGAGATGCTGTCCAATTGGTTTCGCGGGTATGTACCTTCAAATCATTGAATAGAAACCAATTTAAATTAACATGTTCGGTGTCAATTCTACTTCTACTACTTTCTTATCAATAATATTCAACCGAACCGGTTATCTCAGGACCAAAACTCCATCAAATCTGCCGGACCCTGGAATCTCATGAAGAAAGATGATATGCACAAACGTCCAAAATTAGTCTGAAAACATTTTTTATTTTCATGTTAATTCTGTTTTGTAATCTGTTTTTGACCATAAGTATTTGTGATTCGCAAAATTTGTTTCCATTGTTTGGGAAAAATTTTTTAAAGTATGTTCATCTATCATAAGGTAGTTTATTTTTCTTACAATACTTAGGGGGAAATCGTTAGGAAACTTTAATGTAAGTATTGAAGAAAAAGATGATCAACCTGATCATAAGCTGAAGAGACAGTCAAGGAATATCACTAAAAAGGTGCCTACATGATAACGTGATAAGATGAAATGAAAGATACATCTTCAACTAAATATCAGGAAGTGATCAAGACAAGAAGACAATCAGGCAAGACCATTCTAACGAAGTTTCATGATAAATCTGGTATTTATCATCAGAATCTGGTAAGTCTGATCATCAAAATTTCTGATGATCAATTTCATCAAAATTCTGGTAAGCTGGTCACCTTAAATTCTGGTGGACCAACTTGTCTTAAGAGATAAGCCCTGGCACAACTAGAAAGTAGCAAGTTGGCAATAACAGATTCAATGAATATGCCAAAAAGTCACTTTGTGCAGAGCAAGTGAATGAATAAACAAATGTTTATTCAGATCCAGACTCTCTATAAATAGAGATGTCAACCTAGGAGGTTAAATGAGTTGAGCTAAGCATTTAATACACACACCGCAAACTTCATTACCCTTCGCACATAATTCTTTAAGCTTTCATTTTGTAACATCCAATAACTTTGTTTTACAAAGTCATTAATATACTTGAAAATTCTGTAAGTTGTTTCTTGAAAGTTTGATTTCTAGTTTTGCACAATATTTTCCTATTTGTTGAAATCACTTGCCATATTAAGTATTTGGGTATCTCTATCTGGGATCAACATTTACAGTTGATATTTTTCTTTTTAAGGAGATAAGAGAAGTAAGATAAGATCAGCGAAAAGGTACAGATTTGAATTTCATATTCTAAATTCGATACTGATTAGTTTTAAATCTTATGATGGATATGTTAGGCAAAAACAACAAAAATATTTTCACTTTCTTTTGTATTTCTCTTTGTACATACATTCTCTTAATAAGGTAAATTTGCGCATAAGATTTATGCACAAATTTAGGGGGATATCTTAGAAAGATACCTGTAAATATTGAGGCAGAAAATAAGAAAAAAATACAAGATATCTGTAAATATTAGAGGCAGAAAATGAGAAAATACAAAAACATTCGAAAAATAGAAAAATTAAAAAATATTTTGTTGCATATATGGGAAATGAAATAAATTTTCACTATGTGGATTAAGGCTGACTCATGTAAGACCAATATTGAAATGGTCTGACTCTAGAGCGATATGTTGATAGGGTTTATCCTGATGGCTGGACGCTTTGATTGGTTCTATGCAGAACACTAAATTACTCTATGACCTCAGGAAAGAACGTCACATGGAATTAGGACATGACTATTTGAATACGTGTGTGACGTCCCGATACACACAATTTTGTTCTAGTTCTGAAATCTTCTGACCAACTCGTGTATCTCCTCTGTTTTGCGTGAGCAAAGACCTAGCTATGCTTTGTCGTACTATAGATCAATTACACCCGAAACCCTCTAGTGCCCAAAAGAAACCTGAAAAACTATATCAAACTGAGAAAACTCATTTGATTTGTATATTATATCCATCTCTGCCAATGATCTATTATGTTCTCTTCTCAACCAAGTCCCAGTCAAGGTTTCAAAATCCTAGAGCAAGCTTGTGAAATATGTGGTAGGGAAACTGTCACAGCCCCCGACCCCACCCTGGGAGCGGGAGCCGTGAGCAGTCAAGTGGTACCGGTGGTTATTTTGAAAAGTATTGCAGCGGAAATTTCATCAGGACCGTGAGTTAGGAAAATATCAGAGTTTAGAAACACCAGATTTTATTTATTAAACAGGTGGGGATAAATCCATGTTTTGCAAATGTAGCTTTAATATGGGATAAACCCGAATACATAAAACAACTTTTCTTAATTTAATTTAATTGATAAAATAAGCCACTTCTGTAAGCCTTTTTGGTGCCGTATCACAACTCATATTCCGATCTACTGTAGTCACCTGAAACGCATTTTAAAAACATTTGTTCAACAGGAAACACTAATGAGTACATTCGATTTGTACAAAAGACACATTGTTATAATATATAGTATTAAGAGTGATTACAATTGTTTCTATCTTATAATTATCTGACCTAGTTGTCACTCGACCGGATCTGTGACTGTGGTCATATCACTATTTAGGTCCGTTCACCTAAAAGTGACGCTAGATAAGTAATGTATACAAAACCCCACGTACTGTCAGTAATTTAAGATAACAAAGACTTAATCACTGTATATATAACGAAAAACATTTAAGGTTTTGCAAAACAATTTGATAAAAAGAGAATGACCCACCTTGTTAGCATATAGTCTTGATTAAACAAGCCTATTGATTTTAAGCCTTCTGATAACTAAGCATCTACTTTATAGTTCTGAATCTTCTGATGATTAAACATCTTGTTTGATAGTAAGTTTATGGATCGGAGTTTTTTTGATAGTTAAACATTTAGTTTAACAGAGTGGAATGCGTTTTAGTGTAAAACCATATCAAACCTAACAATGGTCACAAGATCAGAACCTTAACGAAACTCACAAAATATTGTCTTATTTAGACAGCAGTTTGGCATTCGTTAGTTGGTTCCCGAATCGATCGGACAAAATATCGTATCGGTGATTATTGGTTAGAACACCAATGTATAAAGAGAAGAATTGAAGGAATGAGCAAAGAAAAATGAATCCTAAGCTTTCTATTTATAGGTAAGGGATAAGTCTTACCCCATATAAAACTTCCCTAGGTGTTATCTACCCATATACACCTTCCTCAGTTAAACCTTCCCTAGATAAAACCTTCCTCAGATAATACCTTCCTTATATATTACTTCCCTCAGATAATATTTTCCTTAGGCTATAGGGTGTGAGGATCATGGTTGGGACATGATTTGCCATCTAGGAACATGAATGGAAGGCTACATCACCCCCTTGATTGATCCACCATGGTTTGCATGGATTAAACCATGGCAACCATGGTCCTCCTTTCCATTTTTCAACAAATCATTTCCTTTTTGTGTAGACAAAGATAATAAATAAGGGGCTAATGGTTTGGGTCATGACCATACCCTTAGGGTAGTGGTTTTGGATGGTGGATTAAAGATTAGTTACATGGCACTAACATGGAGGATCATGGTGGTCATGAGGATCATGACCACACCCTATAGCCTTAGATAATACCTACCCCATATATACCTATTTAGATATTATCTACCTCATGTATATCTTGTTGTTAAACTTTAGCTGTTTAACTTTACTTTAACTCGTTAATTAAGTAACTTACTTAATTGTTTAACTGATTACCTTACTTAGCTGATTAATTCATCTTTACTTAATCTTACTTAGCTTATTAATTAATCTTACTTAGCTGTTAAGTTTACTTATCTATTAAGGTTTCTTGATTGCTAAGTTATCTTAACTACTAAGTTGTCTTAACTGCTAAGTTTTACTTAATCATTAAGTTTTCTGAATCGCTAAGTTTACTTAATTACTAAGTTTACTTAACCATTAATTTTACTTAATCGCTAAGTATTCTGGTTCAGCAGCTTCATGGTTATGAATTCTAATTTCTAGATACACTGGGACTCGTATTAGCGTATTAACCCAAATTCAACTTTAACGATAATCATGAGATCGAAACCCTCACAACGAATGACAAAGTATAGCCAGATATTGGCAGTACTTAAACATCCATTGGATCGGTTTTAATCGATCGGATATAATACCGTAGCAGTGATCAAGTTATTACCCTGATATCGCAGCAGATTTTCGAGACTTTGATTGTAAATTTGAAAGAAACAGAGAAACGATCAACGAAAAGAACGAATTTTTCTGTCGAAATGTGAAATCTGAGCAAGTGCCAGACCCATGGCTTTATAGCCAGTTTTGGTCTCTCCCGCGCGTCGAGCACGGTTCGGCCTTCCCTGGCGCGTGTCGCGGGGAGGGTCGACCTGGCTTCGGTCGCCACGTATCCCATGTAGGTCTGACACGTGTCGCGGTGTCGTGACACGTGTCCTTGGTCTCCCTTCTTGTCCAATCACGCGTTTTTCCTTAATTTCCATGTTGATACTTATCGCGTATGCTCGGGTCTCGATCCCAATTGGTTTGGTTTTTAATTGCGAATTTAATAAGACTATTTTTGTGCAATTTGGTTCGTCGAACACCAACATTCCTTAACCGCTAAATCTTCCAGATTAAGTATACAAGTTTCATCGCGCGCACTTCTGGTTTTGATCACATGTTGTCATTGGGAGTATTTTTGAGGGTTGTTACATTCTCCCCACCTTGTTTTAAATCTCGTCCTCTAGATTTAGGTTATGATGTTATGTCACACGTTGGTCAATACTAACAACATTAAGGTAAATAACACTGTGACTGAGTCAAGACATGTTTAGTTTTTGTGAATACGAGAACAGTTTACAACAAATAGAATCCAGTGGGTCAACTGAATAAATTCCCGAAATCGGTATTAATTGGACGAAGTGTAATGATATAATCATTAGAATGACTAAGTTCACATGGGTCAGACAAAAAGAAAGATTTATGACCAATAGATGTCTAAATCGAGTGTGAATTACTTTTAGAGACAATAGAATTCATTGTCAAAGGAAAATTTACCTTGGTTGTCAATTACGGCAGATTTAGAAGCAACAAGCTCAATTGAAACAAAAGCACAATTGATGTGTCAATTATCACTCCATGTCATGAGGAAAAATTAGTATGTTGATATTATTGGATTGCAAGGATACACTGAGATACAACAAAGTTTAGTGTATCATTGTCTTAATACATAATTGTATCCAGACTACTTTTGAATGATGAACCAAAGGAAAGACATACGTAGTTTTGCATGATTCGTATGATTATGATTAGCCCAAGCTACAAGTTTATAACGACGCCACAAAGTGTCGTAATGATCGAAATAATAATAGCGGTGACCGAACGAGTTCACCTTGTTTGAAATCAAATGCAAGGCTCAACGAAGTAAATCTGAATATTTGTTCCGAATAAATCTCATAAGATTTTAGATTTGAAGATGAAAGAACAAACGAATAGCATAGAATTTCTGATAAATGATGAGAGAATCGATAGAGGTACACTGAAAAATAGCACGAATTTGTGTACTCTTATCTCAACACACATAATTGTATTAAGACTATTTAAGATAATGAACCAACAGAAATTAAATAAATAAATCCGTACATCAGGTTTGAAAAATGAGATTAGCTCAAACTTCAAGTTAATGAAAACGCCACCACAAGGTGTCGTAACCAGATAAATGATTTAATGAAGGTGAAGACAAAACAAGTCTATTATGGTTCTGAATAGACGAAGTACTTGACATAAATGCATTTATTTATAAACTTTGATTTGTACTGGGGTCAAATAATAAATTAACTTAGAGATTACGTATCAGCTATCGTATCTGGAATCATTGTTGCTTCCTGCGTAATAAGTACGAATGCTTGCTCGTTCTTCTCAGTTCTGTCTGTTGTTGTTGCCTTGTTGTCGGGTGCCTTCGTTAGTTTTGGGCAATAAGGACGGACATGGCCTGTTTCCCCACAGTTAAAACGGACTGGAATTTTCCTCTTGCATTATTCCTCCTCGCGATCGGGTGATAGTCCAAGTAGATCCTCTGGAAAAACGTTGGAGTATTTCGATATTGCCGGGATTTCTTTTAGTTTCTTGCCTCTAGTATTAGTGATTACCGAGACCATTAATACTATGCCTTACTTTCATGCATAACTTGCAACTTTCATCACAGATATGAACTTTGTCGGCTTATCTGTCTTGTCTCCTTGTGATTACTTCTCCTACTGGCTTGCAAATCTCAGAAATCACCTCAGGAATCATTGTTGTCATTTGTTCCTTTTTATGAAGAAGAGAGAATTTCCTTTCTGTCAGTTCTTTCATTCCTTTCATTTTATGGCATATGTCTTAATCGCGTGTTTCGAGGATCAGGTCTTACATATACCTTATTATGTCATTATTATTGGCGTAATAGCGTATATACTACTGGTTAGGACAGTTTTAGTTCTTTGCAACCCATATATTGTCGTAACGACTTCTTTATTACTGAAAATCTTAGTAGGATCACAGGTGACGAAAGTCTTGGTAGGTACATCTAGTCGTAGGTTACTCTTACCTTCTGAATAGTTCTTAATGAAAGTAGAATTACTCTCATTAACGTAGGTTTTTAGATGTTTTGTGACTAGCACAACTTTTAGTTATAGGTTTCCCACTTGCGTTAATAGTCTAAGGTGACGCTTTGGAAATTCTTATACTTTCGATGGCGTCCCAACTTAAAGGGTTCCGTCGTTTATATTGTCGCATGAGTTACGGGACAAATGATCAAATGAAATTATGTTCAATATCGGAATTATAGATATATGAGAGAGATTCCTGATAAAGAAATCTAGAATTATCATTGACACACATGCTCGTGATTTATGCTAAATTATCAATCCTTATGGTTTTTGGATTTCCTTATAGATATACATATCTATATAATCATATATTTCACATACTGTAATGTGACAACCCTCAAAAATTACAGGTATCCGTATGATTAATTAATACTTAATTTGTGCTTAATGATTGTGCCTGATTACAACTGACGGATTTAAACTGCTTTATGATTTTTGCATCATACATACATATGCATCACATTTATACTGTCACTTCATTTACTACACTCAAACCTTAGTGACAAACTTGATGCACAAATCATAGTTAGCACAATGAGCGCATAACTCAGATACATGCTGACAATGCCAGCACAATGTTAGGCAATATATTGAGGCCCAGTAAGAGCCAGAGACAAGGTACTACACTAGTATGGAGTGTAGGGAAGTGAGGACCATAAAACTGCGTCACTAGGTGATAGTTTAGGTGCCGGAATGTGCCTAAAACCCACTTTAAAAGCTAGTAGTAAGTCCCTTTGATCCTCATTTACTTCTCATTCATGGTGGTTAATAGTTATGTTGTGATGTAACCACAAGAACACTAAAAAGATCATGAACACAAACTTGAACATAAAGCTAAAATGATGATGTAATGAGATGAAATCTTGTTAAAATAAAGTTGTTTTGATATTGTTATTATTTATTTGATGATTGCTAGTAATAGGGTGTTTTTGACATCATGGAAGAACTGGTTAAAGAAGGATTAAAAACCTAAGTTAACAAGTTCGGAGGTGATTAGTAAACTACATAAAAGAATCACCTCCATGTTTCAACATAAACTTGGTAACAAAGGGATTTCTTGGAAAAATAAGTGAACTAAGTGAGTAGATGGTCGTATGGACCCGAGGTCTACAAATGATTTTTCTAGACACACTAAGTTAAAAGATGAGTCTTTTGAAAAGTCATGATTCTTACACTATTTTTGGAAGAAATAAGTATATGAATATTAGTAAGATATGAAAATGATGAAAATGGATATTTTTGTAAAATAAGTTCACAAGCTGTGAACATCTAAAAATCCCGAGAGCGAGATTTTAACAAAAATAAAAACACTTTGGAGGATAACTAAACCCACTAAACACCCCACTAAGTTACTACGCGTTTTTATGAAAAACCAAGTTTATGTCGTCATGTAAAGTACATTATTTTTGCACTTGACTAGTGTAATATTGTTTAGCAGCTTGTTGGTGATTGTTGAATGAAATTTTTTAAAAAGAAAATGATATGCTAAAAGCATGGACACCTCCATTTACAAAGGAAACTCTGACGAAATTTTCTAAAAATCTGACACTTAGAAAATATTTTTCTAATAAGTGTTACAAATATATATTCTTAACCTTGTTTTCAAAATAAACTTCGCCATAATTTTTACCACAAAAAATACCAAGTGTCGGAGGTTGGTTTTCGCAAATAAAATTTGATAAATATATATTTAGAATATATATTTTATACTAAAACTCTTGTGATTACTTGTTTACCTTGTGAACTAGTTATATCATTTTTAGGGTAAAATAATATGACTTGACAAATACCATGGAAATTACAACTCCAAAATAATATCAAAAACATCAAGGAATAAAATATTAAGTTACGCACTTGTTATTTGCGACACGGAATACTAAAACGTAACTTATGTAATAATTCAGAAAATACTCTTACACATACATTTTGATAAAATATTATTTTGGAATTTAATGAAGTAAAATATATTATTTTTGGGAAAAATACATATATTTTGGGAATATGTTAATTTTGGACAAATAAGTTAAATATATTTTACTAAGTGGGACTTAAAATATATTTTTCGGAATCACAATAATACATGTATAAATACCCCCATCATTGGGAAGGAAATACGAGGTTAAAATACTTGTGAAGTATATATACGAAATATCATTTAACGATTATTCCATAACAAAATATAATTTAAAGTTAAGATAATTATTTTAACTAATAATTATAACTTGGAATAATAATCGGAAACTTAAGAATCACAACTCAAAAACATCAAACCCTAAAGCCAAGGCACGGCCCGTTTGTCTAATAGACATTAGTACGTGTAGGTCGTCGCGTAGCAGACAGAGTTTGGGTTGACGATTCTATTCAGGAGACGCACTACTGTGAGTTCATGTCCCCCTTTTCCTTAAACTGTTTTGTTTACTTACTTCGGGGGTGAAATACATGTTACAAAGGGATACTTACAATACTATTGGTATGATTAGCCTAGGAAAGAACCATAGATCATGTGATAGGGTAGGCGGATACTTGGGACCATTAATCCTCGTATCAGGACCGAGGGGCATGAGTGATAGATCTATTTGGGTATAGCGAGCCCACACCCCCGAGGCCAGGGCGCCCCGTTGTGGGGACTATGTCTTCCAGCCGGAAGCCCGGTACAACTTTGCTAGGTTTGAGTCTTCCTACACCGTCACGCATATCAGTGGCCTTGCAAACCATTGGTGATCTTTTCCTTGTTTACAATCATACCGGGAGATACGTACATACATACATACATACATACATACATACATACATACATACATTTGTAACAAAAAGGTTTTATACATACTCACTTACACATGAACTCGCTCAACTTTTGTTGATTTTTCAAACTACATGTATTTCAGGAAATTAATGGATCTGGCGAAATGTGCAATGGTGTCAAGCTGCGTAGTGAATAACGATGTCATCCAGGTTTAGGAGGTATAACCCTTACCTGGACGGGTTACATGTCTTTAAACCACGTTTCTATTTAAGTCTTTTGTTGTGTCATGTGAACACGCTTTAATCATGTCATGGTTGTAACTTGTTTTATGTGTCGACATTTTCAAACAATGATGTTGTGGTAACTTTAAACTTAATGGATGGATGATCATCATGTGTTTTATTTTCATATAGCATTGTTATGATTGTTGCTATGGTATTAAGAAGTCACACCAATTAAACCCACGCTTCCGCAAAGGACAGGGTGTGATAGCTTGGTATCAGAGCCTCGATCATAGCGAACTAGGATTCCTTCTCGAATCTAGACTATGATCACTAGGGCTTTCACGAAAACATTTTTTATATTACATACACTAAATGTCCAGATCCAGGGTATAAACATTTTACAAACAAAAAGCACAAATACACTTTTCAAAATTCATGGTTCAGTCTTAGAGGCTGAGGGAGTTCAGCCTTAGAGGTTGGGGAGGCTCAGTCTTAGAGACTGAGGGAGGTTCAGTCTTAGAGACTGAGGGGTTCAATCTTAGAGATTGAGGAGGTTTATTTTAGTCTTAGAGACTGGGAGGTTGGTCTTGGAGACCAGGGAGTTGGTTTTAAGAACCAGGGAATTAGTCTTAAAGACTGGGAGGTTGGTCTTAGAGGCCAGGGAGTTAGTCTGAGAGACTAGGGAGTTCAGTCTAAGGGACTGGGAGGGATAGTCTGGGGAAGACTTAGATGATTACTTGCTTGCATTATTGTGACTTACATGTTTACTTGATTATATGTTGATATATGTGCATATGTGTGGTTGTGTTACAGACCCTATGGTTTCTTCTTTCGATACGGGAGTATCAGATACATTGGACCCCATGGCGATTGTATCAAACGATGAGATACCATCCGAGGGAGAGGTCTACACGTCGGACACTACTAGCACGGATGAGGATGATTTTCAGCCATTTGCTCTTCCTGATTTTGGGGATGATATTCCTATTGCTGATGGTTCTGTCGGCGGGGACCTACCTCTTATTCAGGTCCCTGCTCCTCTCCCACTTGCTGCAGTTCCGGTCGAGGATCTGCCGCATGATAAGTTCGCTGATGATGACATCGATTTATTCCTAGAGGGTCCCCCGGAGGGCGACCAGGATGGTGTGGCCCTTGTGGATGCCGATGTCCATATTGCTGATGATCCCGTTGTCGATCCTGTTGTTCCCTTGGCTGAGATTCCTACTGATGTGCCCATTGCTGATCCCGATGTTCCAGTCGAGGCTCCCATTGAGGAGGCTCCTTTTGATCTGTTTGGTCCTTACTCTTTCAAGTCTGTAGCGTCCGCTTCACTGCACGCCCAGGGCATACAGCCCTATTCCTCTGACTCTGACTCAGACATGGTGATGTCTGTTGCGCCCCTCGTTCCCCATGACGTTGACCCAGATCCGGAGGTCGAGTTTTTGCCTGATGAGCCTGGTCCAGTTGGTCCAGAGCCGATCATTGCTCATGACCCCATTGTTGCCCCAGTTGTTGCACATTTGCCAGACCCTTTACCTGAGCCTGAGCATGTCGATATACCAGACATAGCACCACCCGTCATTGTTGCGCCCGTCGATTTACCACCGGTTTCTGATGTTCCTGTTATTGATGCACCCATTATCGCATCGGTAGTACCTGTTTCAGACCCTGTGCATGCTGACCATGCACCGTTTGCCGCTCACATTGATCCTCGTTATGCTGACACCCGTAACGGGTGGATCGAGGATGATGATGACTACCCACCATTTGTGCTACCCGTCACTCCTCCTGTAGCACCTGTTTTCGCACCTATTGAGATTCCATTGTTCCATCCACACACCTGTGACGTCCATCGCACTGATCTTCCCATCACATTCCTCCAGGACATTCCACCACCTCGTCCTGGGGAGGGTTCATCGAGGAAGCCGCCTGCTTTTGTTCCACCTGTATCAGCATCTGTTCCATTCATGTCCCAGTTCGCTCACACTACACCATCTTTTATACCTTCGGGCGAGCCGTTTCTGTAGGCTTCGCCCAATGTTATGCCGTTATCAGACCCGTACCACCCTTTTCATGTGGGGTACATGACAGAGGACATACTCATCTCTCTACAGCTACAGCAGGACGCACTGAGTCGTCGCATTCAGGAGTTAGAGAGAGCTCCACGTCCTCCATGCCACTGTCAGACTCCTTTTGCCGCACCACACACTCCTCTTCCGCTTCCCCCTGATTCGGATGTTCGTTTCCTTACATCTGAGCAGCAGATTGCCTATTTGTTGCGCGTTATTCATGCCCTAGAGGAGGATTGGGTGCACATGCGCCGGTTGCTTTTCTCGTATCTTCCTCCTCCTCCTCCGCCACTAGCATAGATATTTTTGGTTTGATGCAGGTAGATCATTTTGGTGAGAAAGAAGCAATTGGGCTAGCATACGAAGACTTTTGGAAGACCACACTTTTGTATATGATATGTGTAGATTGACTTGTATTTTGAGGGTGATGTAACCCTATGATCTTATTTTGGATGTACGATGTATTGTAAAACTATATTGCGGTCGTGATTAATGAAAGCTCAATGGCAACGTTCTCATTACATGCTTTATTGAATTATTTGTTTTATATTATAACATGGGATGCTATGTGGTTGATGGATTTTACTATATATGCATATTTATTATACTTACTATGACCTGACCAATATGATCATCTTTTAGAAGATGCCTCCACGACGAGATGCACGCATGCCTACTACTGAGGCGGAACTCCAGGGGATAATTGCCACAGCTATAGCACAATATGCGGCCTCCCAAGCAGGAACACTTCAACCAACAACAACAACAATAACAACCCACCCAATGGTAATGTCTAAGTCGCTTGAGACACATTACGATACATTTGGATATTTCTAGCACATCCGCTAATACCATCTGTAAATACTAACGTATGTGCAGGGTGCACCTACAAACAATTTCTCGACTGCAAGCCCGTAAATTTCAACGGCACTGGAGGTGCTGTTGCATTCGTCAGGTGGGCAGAAAAGACAGATTCTATTCTGAGGATGAGCAAGTGTACCCCTGAGCAACAAGTTACATACATCTCGGGGCTGTTTCTTGATGGTGCCCTATCGTGGTGGAATCTACAAGTGCAAACATTGGGAGAAGCGGCGGCATATGCGCTAACATGGAATGAGCTGAAGGAGCTCATGAGGAAGAAGTATTGTTCGCGGGCTGAGATACAAAAGCTAGAAACGGAATTCTGGAACTTAAAGATGGACGGCCCAAAAATCGCCGAATATGTTCAGAGGTTTCATGATCTCTCCCATGTGGCGTCGTATATGGTCACGCCCGAATTCAAACGCGTGGAGCGTTTTATCTGGGGATTAGCACATCAGATTATGAGCATGGTTACATCATTGAAACCGGCAACTATTACTGAAGCCATCGATCTAAGCATATCCCTGACTGAAGAAGCCATCAGGCTAAAAAAGTTTTCAAATGCTGATCAGAAAAAAAAAGAGACTCATGTGGAGTCGTCTGGAGAGAACAAACGGAAGTTCTCCAACTTCAAGCAAGGTACCAGCAGTTCGGATAAGAAGGGTGAGACAAGCGCACCGGCCAAGGCCAAAGGAAAATGGTACATGGGCACATTGTCCAAGTGTAACGCTTGTCAGCTGCATCATGAGGGACGATGCAAGTCTGTGAAATGTGAATCTTGTGGAAGAATGGGCCATTCAAAAGAAACTTGCTGGGTTCGTACTGGCCGTGGTGGCCAAAGGGGTTTTAATAAAAACAACCGCGGAGGGAATGGTAATGGAAACCGCCAACAGGGAGGAAATGGCGGAAATGGAAACCGTGGAAATTTTGCGAACCAAGTGGGGAGTGGAAATCGCAACCAAAACAACGCTCAAGGTGGAAGTGGAAAGGGGAATGGTCGAGGACCAGGATGTTTTAATTGTGGAGATGTCGGGCACTTTAAATGGGAATGCCCAAAACTGAACCAAGCACAAGGAAGAGTCTTCAACATTGGTGCAAGGGAAGCGCGCCAGGATCCAAACGTTGTCACTGGTACGTTCCCTATAAATCAACGCTTTGCATCTGTACTGTTTGATACTAGTGCCGATTATAGTTTCGTATCGTTAGAATTTAAGAAAATGCTTGGGTTAACTGCTAGTAAATTAGACATTCCGTATTCAATTGAACTGGCTAATGGAATACTAGGTGAGACGAACGAAGTCATCAGAGGATGTGTAATAGAGCTGGGAGAACACGAGTTCACTTTGGATCTACTACCAGTCGAGTTGGGAAGTTTCGACGTGGTAGTAGGGATAGATTGGTTGTCAAGCAACAAAGCCGAAATTGTATGTCACGAGAAGACCATTCGCATTCCAATGGCAGATGGAGAAACGATTGTGGTTCACGGAGAGAAGCGCGATACGCCTCTAAGGATCATCAGTTGCTTGAAAGCTCGAAAATGTTTAAGGAAAGGATGTGTTGCTTTCCTGGCACACATCGTGGATAAAGACGCCGCAGAGCCAAAGTTAGAAGATATTCCAGTCGTAAAGGAGTATCCTGAAGTCTTTCCAGAAGACTTGCCAGGATTGCCGCCTCAAAGGCAAGTCGAGTTTCACATTGACTTAGTTCCAGGCGCCGCACCTGTAGCTAAGGCATCCTATCGACTTGCACCTTCTGAGATGCAGGAGCTGTCAACGCAACTCCAAGAACTGTTAGACAAGGGATTCATCAGGCCAAGCTTCTCGCCTTGGGGAGCTCCGGTTTTGTTTGTTGCTTTCGGATGTGTATCGACTACCGGGAGCTGAACAAGTTAACTATCAAGAATAGATATCCGTTACCGAGGATTGATGACCTGTTCGATCAGTTGCAAGGCTCAAGTTTTTACTCAAAGATCGATCTTCGATCAGGTTACCATCAACTGAGGATACAAGAGGAAAGTATTCCCAAGACTACTTTCAGAACTCGATATGGACATTACGAGTTTCTGGTGATGTCGTTTGGGTTGACAAACGCGCCAGCTGTTTTTATGGATTTGATGAACAGAGTTTGTAAGCCGTACCTCGACAAGTTCGTGATTGTGTTTATTGATGATATTCTGATTTATTCAAAGTAGAAAGAAGAACACGAACAACACTTAAGAGCTATTTTGGAACTACTTAAAAAGGAGAAACTATACGCAAAGCTTTCGAAGTGCGAGTTCTGGTTACGTGAAGTCCAGTTTCTTGGACATGTGGTTAATGGGAATGGAATTCACGTGGATCCAACAAAGATCGAGGCGATCAAGAATTGGGAAACTCCAAAGACGCCAACTGAGATTCGACAATTCTTAGGTTTGGCTGGTTATTATCGAAGCTTTATTGAGGATTTCTCGAAAATCGCTCAACCCTTGACCTCCCTTACCCAGAAAGACAAGAAGTTTGATTGGGGAGACAAGCAAGAAGAAGCATTTCAGTTGTTAAAGAACAAACTGTGTGACGCACTGATTTATGTCTACCCGAAGGCACGGACGACTTCGTGGTTTATTGCGACGCCTCGCGTCAAGGTTTACGTTGCGTGCTAACGCAGCGTCAGAAGGTTATAGCATACGCTTCTCGCCAATTGAAGGTTCACGAGAAAAACTACACCACTCATGATTTGGAATTAGGCGCGGTGGTGTTTGCGTTGAAGATCTGGCGACATTACTTATATGGCACGCGATGTACAATCTATACTGATCACAAGAGCTTACAGCACATATTTAACCAAAAGGAGCTTAACATGAGGCAAAGACGCTGGGTTGAACTATTGAATGACTATGATTGTGAAATCAAGTATCATCCAAGGAAGGCGAATGTGGTCACCGATGCCCTAAGTCGGAAGGAAAGGATTAAGCCCATAAGGGTTAGGGCTCTGGAAATGATTGTCCAGACGGACCTCTCATTGCGCATTCGAGCCGCGTAGAGAGAAGCACTAAAAGAAAGAAATATTGAGGATGAGTATCTCCGTGGGATGGAGAAGCAGTTGATACCAAACGGGGAAGGAACTTTGTGCTTCATGGAACGAATTTGGGTTCCTCTGTTTGGTGGTTTGAGAAAGGTTATTTTTGACGAGGCTCACAAGTCACGGTACTCGATTCACCCAGGAGCGGATAAGATGTACCAAGGTCTTAAGGATCTCTATTGGTGGCCAAGAATGAAAGGCGATGTTGCGATATACGTTGGTAAATGTTTAACTTGCGCCAAAGTGAAAGTCGAGTACCAAAAGCCTTCCGGCCTCTTGCAACAACCCGAAATACCCCAGTGGAAGTGGGAACAGATTTCTATGGACTTCATAACGAAATTACCAAGGACGCCCAAGGGCCATGATACAATTTGGGTAATTGTAGACCGTTTAACGAAATCTGCACACTTTTTACCAATCAAGGAAAAAGACAGTACAAGTAAACTTGCTGAGATATACATGAGAGAGATTGCCGCACAACATGGAGTGCCTCTCTCAATTATCTCTGATAGAGATGGAAGATTCGTGTCAAGGATTTGGCAATCCTTTCGAGAAGCATTTGGTTCTCAGTTAAATCTGAGTACTGCATTTCATCCACAAACTGATGGACAGAGCGAACGAACAATTCAAACGTTGGAAGACATGCTGCGAGCTTGCGTAATGGATTTAGGTGGAAGTTGGGACACTCACCTACCATTGGTTGAATTTTCATACAATAACAGTTATCATGCAAGTATTCAGGCCGCACCGTTCGAAGCTCTCTACGGACGTAAATGTCGATCACCGATTTGTTGGGCTGACGCGGGTGATAGACAACTAGTTGGTCCGGAATTGGTCCAGGAAACTACAGATAAGATTGCACATATCCGAGAGCGCATCAAAGCGGCTCATGATCGACAAAAGTGTTATGCGGACCAAAGGAGGAAACCTCTGGAATTTGAGGTGGGAGATATGGTGTTATTGAAGGTTTCACCCTGGAAGGGTGTGGCACGCTTTGGGAAGCGTGGGAAGTTGAATCCCAGATACATTGGCCCATTCAGAATCCTGCAAAGGATTGGGCTTGTAGCATACAAGTTGGACCTACCTGCTGAACTTAATGGCGTTTATGATACATTTCATGTATCTAATCTGAAAAACAGTCCAACTCAAGAAACAGTTTTCATTCCTGCCGACGAAGTTCACATTGACAACACGCTCCACTTTACTGAGGAACCCGTTGAGGTTACCGATTGGAAAGTTAACAAGACACGCCGGAGTAGTGTCAAACTCGTCAAAGTTCGATGGAATGCAAGACACGGGCCAGAATTCACATGGGAACGTGAGGATCGAATGAAGTAAAAGTACCCACATTTATTCCGTAAGACCCCTGCATCTAGTAGCAGAACCAAAATTTCGGGACGAAATTGTCACACCCTGACTTTTGCGGAAGCGTGATTATCGTGTGACTTTCTTATTATCATTGCATTCAACCATATGAAACAACTATATGATAAAACCCAAGACTTGTCATCCATAAAATAAGTTTAAAACATAACAACATTGTCTAAAACGTAGACTTCAATTTCAAGTTTTACAAATCGTACAAATTTCTTATGAGTTCATAAAAGACTCGTCAAAAGATATTGATTAACACCAAGGTTTGGAAGACGTGTCTCGTCCAGGAATAAGACACACTAACTGTTGGGATTGAACCCTATCAGAGGAACAGATAATTAAAGCCAAAACTGGATCAGAACAGTGGATTCTGAATAAGCAGATGCTGATACACAAATCTCTTCCCTTGAAAGTGATTACAACTACTGATGACCTCCTATCTGCTGATCTTACCAAACTGCTGTCTCATAACTGCTGCTCAACTAAAGATCTGATGGAAGACTAAAGTCCTTCTGATTCAATCTACTGCCTTGAGTCAAGCACTGCTGATCTGGACAAGTGCTGCTGGGTTCACAGCAGTAGAAGGTTGCAGCAGCTGTTCTAAAGTCTATTTTGTAATAGAATGTATAAGCAGTAGTTAACCCAAGCAGTGTCTGTATAGATCAGATGTAACACCCCAAAAACCGGTACTTAATTAAATTAAATAAAAATGAACAAAAGTAACCTAGTTAATGGGTTATGATAAGAAATAAGTTAAAAATTTGAAGTAATGCTTAAATTAAATACTTATCAATTTAGAAGGGGGTTAATGTGAAAGATTTTAATAATTAAGGTTTGATATTGGTAAACCCACAAACACACTCTTGTGTGCGTACCTGGGATCGATCAAGGGCAGGAGAAAAACAAGGGTTACCTTGTTCTTGCAAAAATTAACCAATTAACAAGGAGAAATCAAGGTTTAATTGCTGCATGTTCTAAAACTCCAAACATCTAAGTATATCTAGTGAAGTGGTAAGTCGAATTTTTGATTTTGGTGATGTTTATAATTAGGGTTTCGACCCAATCAAGAAATTGTGATAAGATTTGTGTTGTTTAGATATTAAGGATACTCTTTAGAGTAGGAATTATGTTTGATTTTGGCTAATTGAAAGAAAATCTCTAAAAACCCACTTTGTGGAATTATGATTTTGGATATGAGGATTATAGGAATGATGAACAAATGCAATTTTACATGTAAATCTGCTTGTAGTACCCAAAGGTTAGTTAAATTGATGTAGATTGATGAAATTGTAAGAAATAGATTGAGTAATAATGATGTATAGGTGGAATAGCAAGTTATGCTTTAAAATGTTGTACACTATGCTTTATTAATGTAACGCCTACTAGGTGCTCGATGAAATGCTTGATTGAGTAGTTATGTGTAAATTGGAAAAATGATGGAATGTAAGCTTGGGTACTAAATGAGTGAATGATCATGTTGATTTAGGTGTCAAAGAAGAAGGTTCAAATTCCAAGAAACCGGAAGGATCACAAGACCGAGGTATGATCCGTTTCATACGAAAGTTTACTTTTTATCTATTCGTTAGTAACTATATTGAACGACCCTTGTTATTAGAAATTTTCCTATGTTTTAGTCATTTGTGGTGTTAGTATATGGATGATGAATCCCTTGCGGATTCATTGATGCTAAAGAAAGGATTATGCTAAGCTATGCGAATCGACCGGTTCTTATGACTAGGTCGAGTAAGGATATGAAACCATCCGTCTAGGACGGGTGGTCATGTAAGCAAAATCGTATGCAAAAGTTCAATCCGTTGCACGGATAGTATGAAGGATTTAAGTTAAAGGTAATTAACCCGATGTTATCGGGTCGAATGCGAAATGCTTGAATCTCATTATGAGATTGTATGCCATATCCACTCGAATGAATAATCGAATGTTTATAAGAAATGGAAGTATGTAAATGATCGTAATTACCATGTTGGTATTGTAGATTAAATAAGCGTTTTTACTAACTGTTTAAAGTTGGATGTTTAATGTAGGTAAATCCTCGACTTAGGCGATTGGACGGCTTGGAACGTGCACACTTGGATTACGCCCGCCTCACGCTTCCGTTATTAAGTCTATTAAAATGGGTTAAGTTTTGGTCATATGTATCTAGGTCTATGTAGTATGTTGATAACTTCGTTGTTGGGTAAAAACTTGGTAGTCGAAGTCATGTCGTGTCCAATATAGACTTGGTTTGTTTTGGGTTTTTGTCAAGGATGTTAAGCGTTGAAGTTTGGTATGTATAACAGGGTGTTAATGGTTTTAAACGAATAGGTCATGCCGAATTTTCCTAAAAATTTTCCTATTTATTTTATATGTCGAATTTAGAGAAATGGGGCGTAACAAGTTGGTATCAGAGCCTAGGTTTGAGGGATTCGAGCTAGAGTAATAACGCTTGAACTCAAACCAATGGCTCGCTCGGAAGTGTGCTCGTTCCAAGATCGTCAACGAGGTAAAGTTTTAAGTATCCGTTAAGTATGAGAATGTATAATGTATTCATGGCATAAGATTTTAAGTTACGTATGCTAAAGAGTGTTATTGGGGGTGAAATGAGAAATCTCGGGACCCGCGCTGCTGAAAACGGGGCCAGGAAATGCTCGGGATAGCTAAAAAACGAGTTCAGCAGCGTTCTAGCAATAGGGAGACCGTCGCCGACGGATAAGGTGGCCGTCGCCGACGCCCCTAATCACCCGACGCCTTAACTCACTGTCTACGGACAAAAGTGGGCTACGGTACTTTAAAGGGGCCGTCGCCGACGGTAAAGGAGGCCGTCGCCGACGGTTGTTAGAATTTGGATCCGCTGAACTTGTTTTTGTTTGTTTGTCTTTCATGATTTGGGTTACCATATGATGCAAAGGCTATTAGAACATGAGGCAAGATCTTTGGAAACATAATAAAAAGGATATTTATGATCACAATCTGTGATCATAACATAAGTTGAAAAGTAATAACGTGGATAATATAAGTCGAATGATGAAACTTAGTGATCGAAATCCTGAATTATATGATTACAATTGCATTAAATAAGGATTGAAGAATGTGCTATGTGAAAAGCTTAGGGTTGTACTAAACGAAATATGATATTTTGTAGATGGCTGATGCAAGAAACGTCAACGAAGATGACGACACGGCTCGTCAAGAAGTATTTAATAATAGGGTCACCGAGGTAGCGGAAGAGGTTATACAAGCCAATCTTCCGCGAATAGCTCAAGAGGTAGAGAGTCGAGTGTTGGGGGTGGTAGATGCCATGATGGCAAGCAGAATCGAAGAGTTGAAAGAACTAATTGAAGGGTCTAAAAGTAAAGGCAATGAACAACGATGCACATATAAAGACTTCATGGCATGTAAGCCTACCACGTACGATGGTAAAATCGATCCAATAATGTGCCAAAGGTGGATTTTAAGCATGGAGGCGGTGTTTAAACGAAGTCGATGTGATAAGGAGGACCAAGTGATGTTCGCTACGGGACAACTCACCTTTCAAGCGAAAGATTGGTGGGATGCTTATAGTAAGGAGATAGGTGAGGACAGACTTCAGACGATGACTTGGCAAGAATTCAAGGAACCTTTCATGAAGTACCACTGCCCTCAGTCAGCCATTGATAAGATTCAAGAAGATTTCTTACGCCTCAGGCAGAAAAACGAAACGATAAATGAGATATCTGGTATATTCTTGGATAAGATGAAGTTTTGTACGGAGTTTGTACAAACTGAAAGAATGAAGATCAATCGCTTTTATGGCATATTGAAGGCAGAATTCAGGGAATTTATCACTCCATCGAAATGCGAGACCCTCGACGAGCTTATTAACTTGGCACGGGATAGAGAGATTGAGATTAAAAGGCAAGAAGAGCGTGGTGAAAAGAGGCCAAGTGAAAAGGGTGCAAGTTCGAGTCCATCAAAAAAGGGAAAGTTTCAAGATCATGGAAAGAAAGATAAGTCAAAAGGTGGAATAACTCCCTGCAAGACGTGCGGAAAACTCCATACGGGAGAGTGTTTGTTGGGCAAGAAAGGATGTTACAAATGTGGTAAAGAAGGGCATTCGTCTTATCAATGTCCAACTAGCCCGAAGACTTGCTTCAATTGTTTCGAAAAGGGGCATATCAAATCTGAATGCCCAAAACTTCAACAAGAGTCCAGAAAAGAAGATAAGAAGCAAGAAGGTTCTAGGGCAAAAGGGAGAATGTTCCAAATTACATCTGAAGAGGCCAAGTCTCACCCGAATGTGATTTCAGGTATCTTTTTACTAAATTCCATACCGGTTTATGTTCTATTCGATACTGGAGCTACTATGTCATTTATTTCGAATGAAATTATACAACATCCGTCCTTTAAGATCGAACGAATGCCAGTGCCTCTAGAAGTAGAAATAGCCGACAGTAAGATTTATATGTTACATGAGGTTTGTAGAAATTGTAAATTCATGATAGAAGATGAAGAATTTGACATCGACCTTATACCTATGGTTTTGGGGGAATTTAAAATGATTGTGGGGATGGATTGGTTGGCGCGACACCATGTGGAGATTGATTGTGAAAATAAAGTGATGCTTATTCGAGCTCCAAGCGGAAAACAATTAAGTATTCAAGGAGAGAGAAACGTAGAGACCAAGTTGTGTACTTTGGTCCAAGCTTATAAGTATATACTTAACGGGAGTAGAGCATACTTAGCTTATGTAGGAGATGCCCGACAAACCCTCCCGAAGCTTGAAGACGTTGAGGTCGTGAACGAATTTCCGGATGTATTCCCGGAAGAATTGCCGGGACTTCCTCCCGAAAGGGAAATAGAGTTTCGTATCGAATTAAACCCGGACGCGAAGCCAATCGCGAAAGCTCCCTATAGACTCGCTCCCACCGAAATGCGAGAATTAATGACACAGTTGCAAGATCTTCTAGATAAGGGCTTCATACGCCCAAGTGTGTCGCCTTGGGGAGCTCCCGTCCTTTTTGTTAAAAAGAAAGACGGGTCGATGCGTATGTGCATCGACTATAGAGAATTAAACAAACTGACCATAAAGAACCGCTACCCTTTACCGAGAATCGACGACCTTTTCGACCAATTACAAGGGGCGAGTTGGTTCTCCAAGATAGATCTGCGTTCGGGGTACCATCAAGTTAGAGTACGGGAAGAGGATATTCCAAAGACTGCCTTTAGAACCCGTTATGGGCACTATGAATTCCTAGTCATGTCGTTTGGATTGACAAACGCGCCGGCCGCGTTTATGGATCTTATGAACCGGGTGTGCCGACCCATGTTGGACAAATCAGTAATAGTGTTCATAGATGATATTTTAGTTTATTCGCGAAGTAAAACTGAGCACGCAAGGCACTTGCGTGAAGTCCTCGAAACTCTCCGCAAGGAGAGACTTTATGCAAAATTTTCAAAATGCGCCTTCTGGCTCAGGGAGGTGCAGTTTTTAGGCCACGTAATCAATGCGGAAGGTGTTTTAGTGGATCCATCAAAGATTGATGCTGTAATGAGATGGCTTTCCCCGAAAAGCCCGACCGAGATAAGGAGTTTTCTAGGCCTCGCGGGATACTATAGGCGGTTCATACAGGATTTCTCAAAGATAGCCCTACCCTTAACCAAACTGACGAGAAAGAAAGAAAAGTTTGTGTGGGGTAAGGAACAGGAAGAGGCTTTTCGTATACTGAAGGAGAAATTGTCGAGTCCTCCGGTCCTAACATTACCAGATGGAACTAAAGATTTGGTTGTTTATTCAGATGCTTCCCACCAGGGGCTAGGTTGTGTTTTGATGCAAAGGGGAAAGGTTATCGCATATGCGTCACGGCAACTAAAACCCCACGAGGTGAGTTACCCAACGCATGATCTGGAATTGGCAGCAGTAGTGTTTGCCTTAAAGATTTGGAGACACTACTTATACGGTGCGAAATGTACGATTTACTCGGATCATAAGAGCCTCAAGTATTTCTTTGAACAGAAAGATTTGAATATGAGGCAGCGAAGATGGTTGGAACTTATCAAAGATTATGATTGTGATATCCTTTATCACCCAGGAAAAGCAAATGTAGTAGCCGATGCGTTAAGCAGAAGAGAGTACCCGTCTCCTATCCGTATCAAGTCCATGAAGATGATAATTACACCACGGTTACTCGAAATGATACGCGAATCTCAAATTAAGTCGCTTGGAGCAGATGACATAAAGAAAGAAAGGTTAAAAGGCGTGATCGATAAACTAGAAGAAAATTCGAACGGACTCAAGACGCGCTTCGGCCGAATTTGGATACCCCGATTTTGTGAAGTCAAGGCCGCACTACTCGACGAAGCACATAAGTCACGTTATTCGGTCCACCCTGGGGCTACAAAGATGTACCGAGATTTAAAAACCAATTATTGGTGGCCGGGCATGAAACGCGATATCGTCAAGTATGTTGCAAAATGCCTAACGTGTTCTCAAGTGAAGGCGGAACACCAAAAGCCCTATGGGGAATCTCAACCATTGGGGATACCGTTGTGGAAATGGGAAGAACTAACGATGGATTTAGTAACCAAGCTTCCAAGAACGAAAAAAGGGCATGATACCATATGGGTAATCGTAGATCGACTTACGAAAAGCGCCCACTTTCTACCCATTAAAGAAGCTTATTCTTCCGAGAAAATGGCGGAAATCTACATGAACGAGGTCGTGTCTCGACACGGGGTGCCCGTGTCAATCATCTCGGATCGTGATACTAGATTTACCTCTCGCTACTGGCGAAGGTTTCACGAAAGCGTGGGAACGAGGTTGCACATAAGTACCGCCTACCACCCTCAAACAGACGGCCAGTCAGAAAGAACCATTCAAACACTTATTGATATGTTGAGGGCGTGTGCCTTAGATTTTGGGGGAAATTGGGATGACCATTTGTCACTAGTGGAATTTTCTTATAACAATAGTTACCACAGTGGCATTAAAATGGCACCTTACGAATTACTATATGGGAGGAAATGTAGAACTCCCGTATGTTGGGGTGAAGTGGGGCAAAGAGAGCTCGCGCCAAACGATTTAATAGCAATGACAAATGAGAAGATTGAATTGATTAGGGCACGTTTGAAAGCAGCCCAGGATCGGCAAAAAGCTTACGGAGACAAAAGGAAGCGTCCTATCGAATTTCAAGTTGGAGATTTCGTTTTATTGAAGGTGTCACCATGGAAAGGCATAATCCATTTTCGTAAACGGGGTAAATTAGGCCCTCGGTATATTGGGCCGTTTAAAATTCTGGCTCGTGTTGGAAGGGTTGCATATCAATTAGAATTACCGCATACTTTAGACGGAATTCACAATACCTTTCACGTGTCGCAATTGAGAAAATGTCTTGCGGATGAAACCGCGTTACTACCTCTCGATGACATTGAGTTGGACGAGGGGTTGAATTATGTCGAAAGACCAATAGCCATCAAAGATGTCAAGGTGAAGAAGCTCCGCAACAAGACGGTCCGACAAGTGTTGGTACAATGGCAACACCGAAAGGGTTCAGAACTCACATGGGAAGCGGAAGATGAGATGAGAAAACACTATCCCTTTCTTTTTGGTATGTGCACATTTAAGATTTATTATATATCCAGGTTTCGGGGACGAAACCTCTTTTAAGGGGGGTAGACTTGTAACACCCCAAAAACCGGTACTTAATTATATTAAATAAAAATGAACAAAAGTAACCTAGTTAATGGGTTATGATAAGAAATAAGTTAAAAATTTGAAGTAATGCTTAAATTAAATACTTATCAATTTAGAAGGGGGTTAATGTGAAAGATTTTAATAATTAAGGTTTGATATTGGTAAACCCACAAACACACTCTTGTGTGCGTACCTGGGATCGATCAAGGGCAGGAGAAAAACAAGGGTTACCTTGTTCTTGCAAAAATTAACCAATTAACAAGGAGAAATCAAGGTTTAATTGCTGCATGTTCTAAAACTCCAAACATCTAAGTATATCTAGTGAAGTGGTAAGTCGAATTTTTGATTTTGGTGATGTTTATAATTAGGGTTTCGACCCAATCAAGAAATTGTGATAAGATTTGTGTTGTTTAGATATTAAGGATACTCTTTAGAGTAGGAATTATGTTTGATTTTGGCTAATTGAAAGAAAATCTCTAAAAACCCACTTTGTGGAATTATGATTTTGGATATGAGGATTATAGGAATGATGAACAAATGCAATTTTACATGTAAATCTGCTTGTAGTACCCAAAGGTTAGTTAAATTGATGTAGATTGATGAAATTGTAAGAAATAGATTGAGTAATAATGATGTATAGGTGGAATAGCAAGTTATGCTTTAAAATGTTGTACACTATGCTTTATTAATGTAATGCCTACTAGGTGCTCGATGAAATGCTTGATTGAGTAGTTATGTGTAAATTGGAAAAATGATGGAATGTAAGCTTGGGTACTAAATGAGTGAATGATCATGTTGATTTAGGTGTCAAGGAAGAAGGTTCAAATTCCAAGAAACCGGAAGGATCACAAGACCGAGGTATGATCCGTTTCATACGAAAGTTTACTTTTTATCTATTCGTTAGTAACTATATTGAACGACCCTTGTTATTAGAAATTTTCCTATGTTTTAGTCATTTGTGGTGTTAGTATATGGATGATGAATCCCTTGCGGATTCATTGATGCTAAAGAAAGGATTATGCTAAGCTATGCGAATCGACCGGTTCTTATGACTAGGTCGAGTAAGGATATGAAACCATCCGTCTAGGACGGGTGGTCATGTAAGCAAAATCGTATGCAAAAGTTCAATCCGTTGCACGGATAGTATGAAGGATTTAAGTTAAAGGTAATTAACCCGATGTTATCGGGTCGAATGCGAAATGCTTGAATCTCATTATGAGATTGTATGCCATATCCACTCGAATGAATAATCGAATGTTTATAAGAAATGGAAGTATGTAAATGATCGTAATTACCATGTTGGTATTGTAGATTAAATAAGCGTTTTTACTAACTGTTTAAAGTTGGATGTTTAATGTAGGTAAATCCTCGACTTAGGCGATTGGACGGCTTGGAACGTGCACACTTGGATTACGCCCGCCTCACGCTTCCGTTATTAAGTCTATTAAAATGGGTTAAGTTTTGGTCATATGTATCTAGGTCTATGTAGTATGTTGATAACTTCGTTGTTGGGTAAAAACTTGGTAGTCGAAGTCATGTCGTGTCCAATATAGACTTGGTTTGTTTTGGGTTTTTGTCAAGGATGTTAAGCGTTGAAGTTTGGTATGTATAACAGGGTGTTAATGGTTTTAAACGAATAGGTCATGCCGAATTTTCCTAAAAATTTTCCTATTTATTTTATATGTCGAATTTAGAGAAATGGGGCGTAACATCAGAGGTTAGAGTTTGTTAGGAGGTTAGATGTCACTTTCATGGTGACGTCAGCAAAGATGCTCAGTAGTTTGCAAGTGCCTATAAATAGTTCAGTACTTTGTACTGTTCTATTAGCTCTTCACATCACTCGTCTTCTTTGCACGAACAAACTACTGAGCTCGGGCTGAGGGGGAGTTTGCATTCATACATCTATCTTTGTAATCGTTGTTGAAATTAAATTCAATCATTCGGTTCATAGTGTAAAAGATGTTTGATTAAAGTATTACTCTCATCTGATTGTATGCAAAGTTTGTTTTCATTTTAATTCCGCTACACAACTCATCCATTTTCATCTTAACTTCAAACACAAAATACAATCAAAAGGAAACTCAGATCCAACAATTGGTATCAGAGCTTGGACAGTCAAATTTGATTTAACAATCATTTTGACGTAAATAGTTCAGCTCAAAACAGTTGATACTGATCGTTTGTTCGTCGTTGAAAAACAGAGTAAGGATTAATCACCACTAAAGTTGATTTCTCAGTACCTGTAAAACAACAAGAATGACGTCACAATCTCAGGACGATAAAAACAACATTGGTTCTCTCTTTAAACCACCTATGCTAAAAAGAAATGAGTACAACATCTGGCAGAGGAGGATGGGTCACATCCTCGCTCAACAAAGCACAGGTTGTTGGAAGTCTGTTATCTTTGGTCCTCATGTACCTATAGTGCCAAGCGCTGAAGATGCTAAAAAACAAGTTCCAAAACCTGTTGAAAATTATACTGAAACGGATTATCAAAAGTTTGAACTAGATGCTAAAGCATTTAGTATCATAGCATCAGCGCTGCCCAACGAAATATATGTTGGATTGTTACATTGTGACAATGCCAAAGAGTTGTGGGACGCACTTAAGGAACAATTTGGAGGTACCAAAGAGGTCATAGAAAACAATAGGGAAATCCTGAACCAACAGTATGAAACATTTTGTCATGTTAAAGGTGAATCACTGACGCAACAATTTGAGCGGTTCAGTTGTCTCATCAGTGAACTGAGGCTTGTTAAAACCACTTTTACAAACTCAACTCAAAACAGCAGGTTCCTCAGGTCACTGCCAGACAAATGGGACACAATAGCGTTTGTCACCCGAAACTCACCTGAGTTCAAGGATCTGACCTTGACCCAACTCCATGGTCGACTCCTGACCTACGAAAGGGAGTTGAACCAGAAAAGGAAGTTACAAGAGTCAGGGAAAACCGTTGATGATTATTCATTCGGTAACACTGCTCTTCTGGGTCAAGAAGAATCTGGTGGTAGTGGTAAGGATCAGGGTTATGATCACTTCATTGACATAACTGCTGGTGCAAATTTTAACAACCCTGATCCTCACTCTACAGGTTATGCATTCACTGCAAATGAAAACCAGATGTCAGACAATTTAAGCTTTGAACTAAATGATTTACAGCATTTTGACCCCACTGATCTTGAAGAAATGGACATCTTGCATCAACTGGCCTTGCTAAGTGTTAGAACTAGCAAGTTTTATAAAAGAACAGGGCGAAAATTCCCAGGGTTGCATGGGAATCTAAGGGTTGGGTTGGATAAATCGAAAATCAAGTGCTATAAGTGTAACAGGTTAGGACATTTTGCTAGAGAGTGTAGGAGTCAAACAACTGGTCCCATAATTACTCACCCTAGATCAAATCCTAGACCTCAAAATCAAAACACTGTGCACTATGCCCAATATGCCCCAGCAGCACATGTGAACACTGCTCACTATGCTGTTGTTCCTGTGCCAGTGCATTATGTCCAAACAGCTGCTCCACAGATTCAATATGTTCAAACCCCTGCTCCCCAGGCACAAGTGCAACCTGCACCACAAACCACTGCTCCAGTTGCAACACAACCAGATCAACAAAGTTTCTTTACTCAAGAGTTTGTTGACTGGAGCAGTATGCCTGAAGACCTCAGTGATGAAAACTTTGCACTCTATGCTTCTAATGTTTCTTCTCATGATGAATTTTGTTGATGGCATTAGAGTCAATACAGGAGGGTGTTGAATCTGAAGAGAAACAGCTGGTCTTTGAAACAGTGGATGAGGTGATTGAAGCAGTGGTTGCTGCTGTGGCTGATGAAGTACTGTTGGAAGAAAGTTCAGGTATCCTGATTGAACCACTGACAGATCTATGGTCTGAAGAAGATAAGAAAGAAGATAAGGCAGGTGAAGAAGAAGAGAGAGCTGGTGATGAAGAGAATACTCAGTGTGATTGTGCAATGATGGCTGCTACCAAGGTATCACCTCAAGTTCTAGAAAAACTATGTTCTGACAATTGCATTATTGCTTTTGCTAACATCAAAGAGGTCAATGAAAACCTTAGGAACAAAATCTTAACTGATGAAGTCAAATTTGAAAGATCTTTAAAAGAACTTAAAAACAAATTGGCTGAAAAAGAGAAAGAGATTAGCAACATGAAAGAAGAGCAAAGCATAACCAAAAACCCAACTCCAAACTATGGTAGAAAAATACCAAGTTTGCAAAAAGGAGTTAGAGTCCACCCAGATCACATGTGAGAAATGGGTGGAATCATGCAAAGGGTATGAGGTTATGCTTGAGAAACAGATAAAGAGCAATGTGAAATTTGGGGTTGGTTATAGAAAACATGATGATGAAAACACTGCTTTTGAAAAATCTGTTTCAATCACTGATGTAACTGCTGAGTACATCCCCACAAACAAGAATGGCCAAGAAGTGAAAATCACTTACAAACTTGGTAACAAAATCACACTTGACAGACCAATGGGCCCCTCTGCTTTTGAGGAGATTGAGAATCATCAATTTAAACCAAAATGGTCTGATGAGTGTGATATTCTTGAAAATTTCAAGCCAATGGACTTTACATCAACTGATGGTGTTAAAGCTCCAAAAGCTAAAGTCATTCCTCTTAAGGACATCCCAGCAGTGGTTAAAACCTCTGCTGCAAAGGAGTCTGAAAAGAGGAAGAAGAAAGAAAAAATTGATAACTTGTTTTGTGAATTTTGTGAGAAAAGGAACCATCTAACAAAAGATTGTTTCCACTTAAAAGCTTATGATATAAACAAAACAAGTGTCATAGTGTCAGCTGAAAGCTGCATTGTTTGTGGTAAAACAAACCACAAAACTCAAGCATGCGTGTATCTCAAAAACTTTGACATCAAAAAGAATGAGTACCTTGCTAAAACATCCTTGAGTCCATCAGCATCACCATCTGTCAAATTCACAAAGAGACAACCACTGTTTGTGCCAGTTCAAACAGCTGTCACAAAACAGCTGAACCAAACATCTGTTAAAAGAGATGTTCAGGTTACTGATGCACCCCCTGCCAATCAGTTCAGAAAAGGCAAGGAAAAACAGTATTACCAAAGGATTCCACACGTTTATGAGGTCTACAAAAAGCCCTCTAAACCCAGAGTGAATAGGCATCCTTTCGGTTACCAGCAGGTGATTGGGCAAGACCCTCAACAGTGGTTAGAAAGGAACAGTACTAAAACTGTCCAAACCCCTGACTTAACCACTGTCCATCACACTGCATCCATGCCAGACACTGTTGAGACTCCATCCAAAGCCCTGTTGGCTTTGGAGTCCTTAATGAACTAATCCTTTTACTTCATGTGCAGGGAGCTTCTGCATGCTTTGATAGTCTTTGGTATGTAGATAGTGGAGGCTCCAGGCACATGACAGGATGTAAAGCCCTCCTCAAAGACTTTAAAATCCATGGTGGGGGTGATATATCCTTTGGAAATAATAGTAAAGGAAAGGTTTTGGGGTCTGGAACAGTGCAATCTGGCAATGTAAAATTTGAAAATGTCAATCTAATAGACAATCTAAAATTCAACCTTCTGAGTGTATCCCAAATGAGTGACAAAGGGTTTGGGTCATTCTTCACAAAAGATTGTTGTAGGATTGTTGGACCAGAAATGGTCAAAAAGATTGAAGCAATAATCAAAAATGGTCAAACTAAACTTGTTGCTCAAAGAAGTGGTAATGTTTATGTTGTTGACATGTCTAAAGAATGTCCCAGAGCTGATGCCTGTCTGTTCTCAGCTACCTCTAACAAAGAGACAGAACTTTGGCACAAAAGACTGGGGCACACAAATCTTAAGACAATCACAGAAATTTCAAAAAATGGTTTGGTGAGAGGCCTACCACAAAAATTGTTTTCATGTTCTGAACATTGCATTTCCTGTTTAAAAGGAAAACAGCATAAAAGTTCCCACAAGTCCATTGAAGAGTCCAAAACAACCCAGTGTTTGCAAATGCTACATATGGATTTGTTTGGCCCAGTTCAAGTCATGAGCCTTAAAAAGAAAAGATATTGTTTGGTTATAGTTGATGACTTTTCTAGGTTTACATGGACTTTCTTTTTGCACTCTAAAGATGAAACTGCAGGCATTTTGCAAGACTTTGTGACACAGGTTGAAAAGCAATTTGACCTTCCAGTGAAAAGCTTTAGGAGTGACAATGGCACAGAATTTAAAAATAGGGAGTTGGATGCTTTCTGTGTGAAGAAAGGGATTGTAAGGCAGTACAGCATCCCTAGAACACCAGAGCAAAATGGGGTTGTTGAAAGAAAGAACAGAACTTTGATTGAGGCTGTCAGAACCATGCTTGCAGATTCAGGTTTGCCATTAACTTTCTGGGCAGAGGCAGTAAACACTGCTTGCTATGTCCAGAACAGAGTTTTAATAAACCCCAGGCACAAAAAGACTGCCTATGAAATTCTGTATAAAATCAAACCACTGATCTCATACTTCAAAGTGTTTGGCTGCCCATGCTTTATTTTGAACTTAAAAGATTCCATTTCAAAATTTGCAGCCAAAATTGATTGTGGTTATTTTCTGGGATACTCAACCACTGCCAAGGGCTACAAAGTGTTCAATGCACGGACCAAGGTAGTGGAGGAGACTTTGGATGTAAAGTTCAATGAACTTTCATCAATGAAAATCCCAGCAAATCCTGCTGAACTGTTTGATCTTGAAAAATTCACTTTTGAAAATACTGCTATCAAGACTAACAGTGCAGGTCCATCAGAGGATACAACACCAGATTATGGGTATGAAGTCATCATCCCTCAAAGGTCTGCCACAAAGGGAAAAGCATCAGTTGTTCAAAACATCTGTCAAAGCTCAACCACTGCTACATCAACAGTTGTTGACCAAAGTAGCCCATTCACCACTGCTTCCACATCCTCAAACACTGCTGACAAAAGTCCTCAAACAGTGGATAAAAGTCAGCAGTGGTCCACTCCATTACCACCCATTCCACCACCTTTTAAAGCCACTACTGAGTCATCAAAGTCATCAGCAGTGGTTAGCTCAGATGATACACATTTGCAGCCTTCACCAACAAACGCCATCATACCATACCAAGGAGATTTAATCTTCTTAAGATCTCATCCACCTGATCAAATCATTGGCAACATCAATGAAGGGGTGCTCACAAGAAGCCAAACCCAAAACATTTGTCTTTTTGCTGGTTTTCTATCACTTCATCAGCCAGTCAAGTACCAAGAGGCACTAAAAGACAACAGTTGGGTAGAAGCCATGCAAGAGGAGCTCCAACAGTTTAAAAGACAACAAGTGTAAATCCCGTAAACCGGATCTTTCAATGATATCAAACAACCCTATTGATTGTGCGGAATCCAATCAATGGGTGATTCAAGAAATCAAAACGAAAAGAACAAGAACACCGAAATAACCATTAAACTTGCACACGATTCTATTACTTGAACAAGCAAAATCGTCTGGTACAAGCTCACAACCAATCGCCTCTCTCTCTCTAACTCTAGAGGAATTTTGTAACTGTGAAGTTCAAACCCTAAAACAAGTTAGAAACTTGTTTATATACTAACTTAAGCCCACTTCCCTACATGGGCTCCCCTTGGGCCTGCTTGGCCCACATGGCCTAAAACTTGGCCCAAGTGACCTATAAAGGTCCACAACTTAATATAAACTAACCCGGTAAAGCCCAGTTCGTAACCATAACCCGTTGTGTTAATTTGATGCGTCAGTCTCACACTTTAGGGCCTAACAATCTCCCCCTAGACTGATGCCATCAAATTGTCTTCATAACTTGAATTCAGCAACGTCTTCAACGAAATCTATGGTTTACGCTATGCTGCAGATGTTGTGGAAGTTCTTGACTTCTGAACTCTCAGCACTGGGTCTCTTTCTTTAGATTTTGTGGTTAGCTTTATATCAGGATCACGATCAGCATTTGCTTGAAAATCTTGTCAAAAAGAATGTGAGAGGAGGATTCTCAGCAGCTCTTTTCTTCTTCAATCTTTATCTTTCAAGCAGGTTCATGGTACTTCTTCAAATGTACTTTCATTGTCAGACGGCGTCTCATATCCGGTTCTTCTGACTCAGGTACATCTTGTTGTTGTGATGCTTTAGGCTTCTTCAGCAACTAACAGCATCTCAGTCTTCATCAACCCCTGTTCTTGATTGAAATCAAGTTCTGCACATGCTCACAAACTCATAAGCAAACATTTCTTATGCAACAGGGAGAGTACCATATGAACACTAGGTACAAAAATCAAATTTCACAATTTAAATTCTTTTAACTTTTGATGATCAGTAAAATCTTCAAGAACGGTTATATTTTTTTTAATTTTAAGAAAAACAAATAAGCACTCTATTTTTGGATTTTTGATTTTATAGTTTTTTTTATTTTTTTTAATTTAAAAACTAAAAGCAAATAAAAACTCAAAATATAAACAACTACCATAATATACAATTACAATTGCAATGGGATCAAAATTCGTTCTCAGGCAGACTAAGGAACACTTTTCAGTACAAACCTAATCAAACTGGTCTATGCGATTGCCAATATGTTTGTCCACTTAAACTTTAATGCTCAACTTTCAATTTTCAACTTCGTGATATGCTTAAGGTAATATTATACTATTATACCTATGTGTCCCATTCCAAGGCATACCCCCGCGATCAAGGTAAGCACAACGATTCATCGTAGCAGGTGAGTATACTGATGACATCCTTTAAGATATCCTGACTGTGTCTAGGTCTGCATATAATATGTTTTGATTTCTTAACAATGAACACCCAAATAAATACTAATCAAATCCCGGAAATATAAACAGCAAACTCTATCATGCAAGTATCTTCCCTACCACATATTTCACAAGTCCAATCCAGATTTCTGAAATCTTAACTGGGAATAGGTTGAGAAGAGAACAGAATAGATCTTTTGCAGAGATGATATAATATACAGATCAAATGAGTTTTTCTCAATTTGATATAGGTTTCTTGGGGTTTCTTTTGGGCACTTGAGGGCCTCTTTCGGGTGTATTAGATCTATAGCGCGACAACATACAGCTAGGTCAGCATGTATCTGGATGCAGCAGAAGCTGTCGTTGCCTAGCACCTCCAGGTCAGCATATATCTGGATGCAGCAGAGGAGGTACATGACTTTTTTTCAGAGAAGATTTCAGAATCAGATCAAAATTGTGTGTATCGGGACAACATACAGACATTCAAATAGAAATGAGCTAATTCCAAGTGACTTTCTTTCCTGGGGTCATGTACAATTTTAGTTCTGAACAGAAGGACAGCCAAGATATCCCCGGATGATTCAACAATATAAAGACTCAAAACCTCATATGTTGGCTATCTATCAACGCAAGATTTAAGACCATAAAATCATACGCCGTTGGTATGTTACCCACATGGTACATATTTCGTTATGTTTATATCACTTAGTATCTTTTACCATTTTGAGCGTCAAGCCTATCGACATATCGCAGTAGATCCTAGTCTTTTCAGCTATGGCACCTTACATGTGTTAGTCAAACCCTTTAACACGAACATTTATTTCACTTCCCATATCATGCAATTTATCTTTTTGGCTTTTTCATTTTTCTAATGTTTTTGTATTTTTCTCATTTTCTCCCCCTAAAGCAATACATATATATACAACAAACTCTTTTTGTATTTTTCTTTTCTGAGTTTTCTCCCCCTAAACTCTATATCTATCTATATGTTCCTCAAGTATGGGAGCTTGTACCACTGCCAAAAGAGGTTAGTCCCATTGGCACAAAGTGGGTCTTCAAGAACAAAACAGATGAAAGGGGCATTGTTGTCAAGAACAAAGCCAGGCTTGTGGTTCAAGGTTACAGACAGGAAGAGGGGATTGATTATGATGAAACATTCGCCCCTGTTGCAAGATTGGAAGCTATCAGACTGTTCCTGGCCTTTGCTGTCAATCACAACATGAAGGTGTTTCAGATGGATATCAAAAGTGCTTTCCTCTATGGTACATTGCAAGAAGAGGTATATGTATGTCAACCTCCAGGCTTTGAGGATCCATTTTATCTTGATCATGTTTACAGGCTAAAGAAAGCCTTGTATGGCCTGAAACAAGCACCTAGAGCCTGGTATGAAACTCTTTCCAACTTTCTACTCTCAAATGGTTTCAAAAGAGGTACCATTGATAAAACACTGTTTCTTAAATGGAGAGGGAAAGATTTGATGATTGTCCAAATTTATGTGGATGACATTATTTTTGGAAGCACATGTACCAAAATGTGTGAAGAGTTTAGAGAACTCATGACAGCTGAGTTTGAAATGAGTGCAATGGGTGAGCTGCAATGCTTTCTTGGTCTCCAAGTACAGCAATTGCAAAATGGAACTTTCATTCATCAAAGCAAATATGCTAAAGAACTTTTAACCAAATTTTATATGAATGATTGTAAACCATGCAGCACACCCATGGCCACAAATAAGTTGGTCGTGTCTGATGAAAAGGATGAGCTAATTGACCAAACACTCTATAGAAGCATGATTGGGTCTTTATTGTACCTAACTGCATCTAGACCAGACATCATGTTTGCAACATGTGTCTGTGCAAGAAATCAATCAGCTCCCAGAAAATCAAATCTCATTGCTGTAAAAAGGATTCTCAGATACATAAAAGGTGCTCCCACACTTGGTATCTGGTATCCAGCTAATGGGAATATCAAGCTTTCAGGTTTTTCAGACAGTGACTTTGCTGGATGTCACACCACAAGGAAGTCCACTTCAGGAGGGTGCCAGTTTCTAGGTGATTGCTTAGTCTCTTGGCAAAGCAAAAAGCAAACAGCAGTTTCAACATCCACTGCTGAGGCTGAATACATTGCTGCTGCAAGCTGTACAGCCCAACTCATGTGGCTTCAAAATCAGTTATTGGATTTTGGTATCACTGCCTTAAAGACACCACTCATGTTGGACAGTCAGGCAGCAGAAAATATCATCAAAAATCCAGTTTCCCATTCTACCACAAAGCACATCGACATCAGACATCACTTTGTGAGGGATTGCTATGAAAAAGGTTTGATTTCTGTGCATCATGTCCCAACTAAAGACCAGCTGGCAGATGTGCTCACAAAAGCACTTGATACAGCCACTTTTGAAAGCTTGGTCTCTAGGATTGGGATGCTAAACATGGAATAACAAGCAACATCTTGTTTTTCTATGAATAAAAGCAACAAAATGTTTTCAGAAAATCAAAAATCCATCCTTAAAAATAGCTTAAAAATGAAAATTTCATTAAAATCCTTAAAAGTCTGCCATAACCACTGATTGTTCAAAAGTCTGCTCTACTTCAAAAAGTCTGCCCACTGCTGAAAGGCAACCTCTGTTTTCTCATTCCTTGATAACCACTGTTGTTCAAAAGCAGTGTCTTATCCACTGATATGCTATCCACTGATAGTGAAAATCATCCACTGCCTCCTTTCCACTGCTTTCATCAGTTGCTTTCACCAAAAGTAATGTCCTTCATTTTCACCAGTGGTTGTCACGTGGGCAGTACATAGCAGTCAGACCTTTTGTAACGGCTGCCACGTCAGCATTCATTCTCTTTCCTATAACATCCCCACTCACCATCAAAACAGGGTTTTACTGTCGAATTGAATTCTTAAAAATTCTCTTCTCAAAGCAGTTTTTCTTCTCATTTCTCACAAATTTCTTCGATCGTTTCGTTTCAAAAATGACAAAATCGAAGCTTTCTGCAAAACCCTCATCAAAATCATCGAAAACAGCCTCTCAAAAGGCAACTACCACTGAAATTCCATTCAAAAAATCTCACAATCTCCTGAGTCTTCTCACAAAACCAGGAACCACAGATGTTTCCGATTCCATTATCACCATCATGGCAAAATCAAAGTACAAAACTTTGCTCACCGCCGACGCACCCATCTACTTAGCGACCCAAAGGGAATTTTGGAAAAATGCAACCCTTGAAAAACAAGGAGACCTTGCAACTGAAATCCACTCTTCCATAAAGGGTAAAGCTGTCCACATTACACCACAATCCATCTCCGAAGTCTTTCAACTCGATGACCAGGCAGGTAAAACTTCCTTCACTAAAAACGAGTTGCACACTGATTTCATTGAAAGAGGGTATGAAGCCACAATGATGAAGAAACTAACCTTAGAAAAAGGTTATTTTCCTCCTGCCCCAAGATTTCTATTTCATACCCTCCTTCTATGTGTGTCAAACAAAACCACTTCTTTTAATGAGATCCCTATAAAGATTCAAAATCTGGGATATGCAATTCTTCAAGAAGAAAATTATAATTATTCTCGGGAAATTTTAAAGATTTGGTAAATAATGTTGAAAGCAAATCATTCTTACTATTTCCAAGGTTTTTAAGTTATTATTTTCAAAAGAAATTCAGTAAGGATGATTTAGCTTTAATAAACCAAGGTGAAATAACTGCAATAAACTGCCTAACGTCTGAAACTTTTTCACGAATGTTAGCACCTTGCAAAACACAAGCAGGGGTACCTGAGCAGAATTTAGCAGCAACCACTGCTCCTCAGGTATCTGCTGCTGAGCCTACTGCTCTAGGTGATCAAAGCAGCAGACCAACTGTTTTAAAACCCACACCTACAAAACCCAAAAAGCCTTACAAAAAGAAAAATCAAAAACCCCCCAAACCAATCAAAATGGCAACTCTGGAGGATGAGATACCAGAGTTAATGCCTGTGACAACACAAGAGTCACAAGAAACCACTGCTGCTACTTCCTCACAGCAGATGGTACAAATATCTCAACCCATAACCATAACTCCTCCTGTTTCTTCACAAAAAGAACAGGTTGTACACAAAGGGCCACCACATCATGATGCTCTGGATACACTTGTTTCTATCATCCACAGCTCAATGCCCGTAGCAAATCCGCTTCCTACACCTACCATCACATCCTCAATTCCACCAAAAACACAATTACTGTTGGATGCAATTGATTTGAACCAGGCATTACTCAGTCCTTCTCAATCACCTGTCAATGAGAATTTACCTCCACAAATGACTGAGCCTGCTGTATCATTCTTTGCTAACCCACCAACACAACCTGAGGAGGTTACACCCATTGAGTTACAAGTAACTCTTTGTGGTAATCCAAGTGAAGCAGCCACTACAACTGTTGAACCTACAGGTTTACAGTTGGACAGTGGTTACATCAATAAGACTTCCTTGGAGGCAATTCCTTTTATAGCACCTCTGTCAACCACCAGCGGATTTATTTATCCTACTGGCAACATCAAAAGGTTGTCAAGTGTTGAAGGAAGAAGACCCCAGTACCAAGAAAAAGGGACATCAGTGGTTAATGTTTGGAGTAAACTCCCTACTTCTACCACTGATAAAACCACTGATAGTGGGAAATCAGATGATCCCATTAAATTGGGTAATGGTTTGAAGTACCAGAAATTGACGGCTCGTGTTGAAAAACTTGATAACTCTGTTGCAGAACTCAAAGAAATGCTACAGCAGTTGTTACAAGTACAAAAGGTACAATCCACTGTTGTTCCACCTCAAACACTTGCTCTACAACAGGCTCCTGCTACAAATGAGCTCTGGAATCTATTTCAACCTTTTCTCCATCATCAAGCACGAATTGCAGATCAGCAACATGAAAAACATGTTCAACAATTGAGAAATGCTATAGAGTCTAGGTACAAAGACACTCAGGCTGATCTAAAGGCTCTCAAAACTCAGATCCTGCACTCCACTGGCACTGCTCCTCCACCAGTGTTTTTCATTGATCAACTCCCAGAAGATAATGCCAAAAAGGGGGAGAAAATTCAGGAATGGAGAAGAAAAGGAATAACAGATGGTCTCTACCTCGCACCAGAAAATTCAAATATGACCAAACAGATTCCTTTGCCAGATGGGAGTAAGAAAATTGATGTGACTACAAATGCACTTGCAGAAGCACTTGCATGTGTAAAAAGGGATAGAGAGGCCAAAAAGAAAGCCAGGGTGGATTATCCGGATCAGGGTACTTCAGGGTCAAGAGATGATGAAAATCTCATTGATGAAAAGAAGAAGCCTACTAGAAAAGAAAGGCTACCCAAATCCATTCCGGTCAGACGTTCAAAGTCTGCTCAAAAACCACCACCTAAAACAGCTGTTGTAACTCCTGTTGTGTCAGCTGCTGTTGGTACTTCAGTAGTTTCAACATCTGTTCTCACTTCAACACACACCACTTCAACACACACTACATCCAATGCTTTACCTCCATCACCACCTAAATCACAATTACCTCTTGTCAAAAGGCAGAAGACAGCAGTTGTTACAACTTCTGCTGTAAAGACAACAGTGGTTGGAACACCAGTTGTTTCAACAACTGATTGTCTATCACAAACCACTGCCACTACAACCATCTTTCCATCCAAAACATCATTAGTCCCTCCTCAAACAAAGAGGAGAAGGCTAACTCCTAAAGATGATGTCACTACACCATCCCAGACATCTTCAAAACCTTTAGCTCTTGTCAAAATACCAAAACCAGTTCCTCTTTCTTCTGTTCCAATGCTCAAACCCTTACCTCCTGCAGGTGTTCAATTCCCTCTTGAACTAGAAGCTGTCAGAGAAGAGATAAAATCCTTCTATACTGAGGATGACCCTGCCAAAAGGAGTTTGCCTTCAATCAAAGGATATCTCTGGCCCAAAAACATTGAAGAATATTTAAAGATAAAGGCCAAGCAAGCAGAGGATATCTCGAAAAGAAAGACACAAGGGAAATCTGACAAAGAAGTATCAAGATACTACCAATATCTGCTCACACAAGTCAGTTCCCTAGAACGTTTTGCTAAAAATGTCAGTCAACAAATTTCTGAAAGAGCAGCTGAAACTCTGAAGAAAGACTACATTGAAAGCATTATGTTTTACAAGAAATATAAAGGAGAGAGACACATGTACAAAGAGTGGACTATTCCAGAGCTTGAAGCTGAATCAGCCAGAATTCAAGTTATGATAAAAAGGAAATTCACTCACACTCCTCCTGGTTGGGCAAAGTTCAAAAAGAATGTACCTGAAAAGCAGTTGGAACTAAAAAGAATGAAAGAAGAAATGGTTGTTGCTGAATTTGGCACCAAAAGACAAGTTGCTAGATGGAAAGAAGATGTGGTCAGGTCAACCTACAAAAGGTTGGAGGAATTAAGGAAGAAAGATCCAAAAATCCCTCAAAAACCTGACTACCCTGAGGCAGCGGTTTCAAAAGGACCATCAAAGTTGCAAATCAGGAGATCCACTGCTCCAGCTGGTAATGCCATCTACAAAAGAAGGACGCAAAGCCAGTTAGGAGCTGAAACTGTTCAAGAAATTCTTGCTGGAAAAGCTGTTTTAAAAGAAGGCTTGTTAAGAACGTTAAAAGAAGAACTTGAACAGGAAAACTCTGCTACCACTGCTCAGCCAGTGATGAACAGGCCAGCCTCACCAAATACTTCTGCAAATAAACATCTCCCAAGAAACCCACCAGGCTCAAAAATACAAAAGTGGGCAACTGACAAACAGACCTGCGTATTGACTTTGCTCAGGTCTGGTGGAGTAGTGGAGACATTATCAAGGGAACAAGCTCTTGGCCTGAGTCTTGAAGATTTGCAGGATCTCCTTGATCTTCCACTTAGCAGGGATGATGAAGACACAGATGCCCTTGACTTTGAATTGCAATTTAAAGGTCAGATAAGGGAGCTGTTAATGAGGCAATAAAATATCCACAAATAATGAAGGGTTTTGGCATTATCTGTTCTAGGGGGAGATTATTGGGATTGAACCCTATCAGAGGAACAGATAATTAAAGCCAAAACTGGATCAGAACAGTGGATTCTGAATAAGCAGATGCTGATACACAAATCTCTTCCCTTGAAAGTGATTACAACTACTGATGACCTCCTATCTGCTGATCTTACCAAACTGCTATCTCATAACTGCTGCTCAACTAAAGATCTGATGGAAGACTAAAGTCCTGCTGATTCAATCTACTACCTTGAGTCAAGCACTGCTGATCCGGACAAGTGCTGTTGGGTTCACAGCAGTAGAAGGTTGCAGCAGCTGTTCTAAAGTCTGGTTTGTAATAGAATGTATAAGCAGTAGTTAACCCAAGCAGTGTCTGTATAGATTAGAGGTTAGAGTTTGTTAGGAAGTTAGATGTCACTTTCATGGTGACGTCAGCAAAGATGCTCAGTAGTTTGCAAGTGCCTATAAATAGTTCAGTACTTTGTACTGTTCTATTAGCTCTTCACATCACTCGTCTTCTTTGCACGAACAAACTACTGAGCTCGGGCTGAGGGGGAGTTTGCATTCATACATCTATCTTTGTAATCGTTGTTGAAATTAAATTCAATCATTCGGTTCATAGTGTAAAAGATGTTTGATTAAAGTATTACTCTCATTTGATTGTATGCAAAGTTTGTTTTCATTTTAATTCCGCTGCACAACTCATCCATTTTCATCTTAACTTCAAACACAAAATACAATCAAAAGGAAACTCAGATCCAACACTAACCAAACTCAAAGACCAAGGATGACATCTTTATTCTTAACGCAGCATAAAACTTTCAACGCCCGCCAGATCCACTTAATAGTTCCCTGAAATACATGTAGTTTAAAAACATCAACAAAAGTTGTGCGAGTTCATGTGTTTAATATGTATGCACGTGTCGTTCTTGAAAACTTTTGTAAGTATGTATGTATGTCTGTGTAAACTGGTATGAAGCAATAAGGAAAAATAGATCAATTAATGTGTAGCTAATACATTAAAAAGTGACATGGCATATGAAGTACTCAAACTTGTATGCGTATTTCGTACCGGCCCCTCCGGCGGAACGACATAGTCACCACATGCGGCCACTCGCAGGCCCATGGGTGGGGCTCGCAACACCCAATAGATCTATCACTCATTCCCCTCGGTCCTTATACAAGGATTAATGGTCTTAAGCTAATGGCCTACCCATTCACGTGATCTAGCAGTAACTTTCCTTAGCTAATCATACCATGGTAATTGTTTGTAAGCAGTATGTAACATGTATTTCACCCCCGAAGTATAAAACTGAAAACAGTTAAGAGAAAAGGGGGACATGAACTCACAGTATTGCGTCTTCAGTATGTATAACCCAAGTCTCCTCGGCCAACACGACTACCTACAGTGTACTAACGTCTATTAGACGAACGGGTCGTGCCTTTGTTTAGTATGAAGGTTTTTGAGTTACGTTTCTCGTGTTCCCAAAATTATTCCAAGTTATAATTATTAGTTAAAATAATTATTTTAACTTTAAATTATAGTTAATGTTTGGAATAATTGTTAAACAATATTTCGTATTCCTACTTCTCAAGTATTTTAACTTCGTATTTCCTTCCCAAGGATGGGGTATCTCATACATGTATCTTCGTATTTGTATTTGTATATCTTGCCAAGTAATGGCGTCGTATTTTGGTGTATTGTTCCAAATATATATATGTTAATATATTCCCAATATATATTTTCAAAACCATATATTTCAAGTCTCACTTAAATATATATAAACTTATTTTGTTCAATTATGTATTGTCCCAGAAAACATATATTTTTCTCAAAAATTATATATCTTCTAAATATACTAGGAAAATATATTTTTATCTCCCAAAAATAATATATTTTTTCGTTGTCGAAAATATGATATACTTGGTAATATTTACAAAATCATATTTTCACTTCCTTCATTTCCAAAATAATTTTTACCAAAAATATAGTGTAATGGTACATCCCGGAATATTTCATAAGTTACGTTTTTGTGTTCGGTTTCACAATATTATGTGTGTAACTTAATTATTTATTCCTTGTGATTTTTGGTATTATTTTGGAGTTGTAAAAGTTCATGGTAAATTTGTAAGTTATATTATTTTACCCTAAAATAATATAACTATTCCATATAGTAGACAAATATTCACACAAGAGTCTTAATATATTCTAAATATATATTTACTCATTTTTTTTACAAAAATCAACCTCCGATACTTTGTATTTTTGTAACAAAACCTATGGCAAAGTTTATTTTGAAAAACAAAGTTAAAAATATATTCGTAAGCATTTGTTAGAAAAATATTTTCTAAGTGTTGGAATTTTAGAAAATTTCGTCAGAGTTTCCTTTGTAAACGGAGGTGTCAATGCTATTTAACATATCATTTTCTTTTCAAAAATTCATCCAAACAATCATCAACAAGTCACTAAACAATATTACACTTACCAAGTGCAAAAACAATGCACTTTACATAACAACATGACTTGGTTTCTCATAAAAACGCGTAGTAACTTAGTGGGGTGTTTAGTGGGTTTAGTTATCCTTTAAAATGTATTTACTTGTTTAAAAACTTCATTTTTAAAGAAGTTGGGTGTTTACAACTTCCAAACACATTTTCTAAAGATGCTTCTTTATGTGGTCTTTTTGTTACACAAGTGTTTCTACACTTGTTTAACCCTCAAAAATAGTATTTGTTTATGTAAGAACCCATTCTACTAAAAACTCGTATTTCAAGCTTGGTTCCTTTGAAAAACCATTCATAAGTTTTAGATCTATATGGTTATTAACCCACTTTGATCTTTATTTATTTATTTTTTTCGAGAAACAATTTTGTTTTTCCAAGTTCATGTTTCATGTGTGGATGATCTATCATCCTACAACATTTCTATCCTCTCATCTTGCTAGATTATGTTTTTAATCATGATCTAGCAAGATTACATGATGATCTACATCATATTCATGAATAAATAACAATCAACAAGCTAAATAACACATAAATAACTTAGTTTCTTTAAGATTTAAGTTTATGTTCATGCTTTATTCTTGTGGTTCTTCATGTTCTCCAAGATTATCATTATAATTCCTCTTTTAACCACTTAAAATGGGAGTAAACAAGCAAGATCAAGGCTCTTATCACTAGCACAAGGCTAGGGATGATCAAGTGAAGAAAACAAGTGGATAAAAGCAATCGGTGAAGGTCCTTCAAGCTTCTAGGCCTCCAAGCTTCCTAACTTAGCTCCTTACACCCTTGTATCACCTTAGAATGGTAGGATTTGAAGTGAAAATGGGGATGTGGGGGTAGTATGTTATGGTCGTGAGCTATGGAGGGTAGAGGAAGAAGAAGATGGCCTCACATGTTGGTGTGTTAACAATGAAGGTCTTATGGTTATTTATAAAATCTACTAACAAGTGTGTATCCTATGGATATTATGTTTATAAAAGATCCAACATAATCTATTAAATATGGAAAGAAATCCCCCTTGTGGGGTCCTTGTCCATACGGTTATGGGGGGGGGGGTATCTAGTTTGGTTTCAATGCCAAGTTACACCTTCTAGTTACAATATAAGTGTTAAATTTAATGTTAAGTGTGTTTGGGTGTTTTAGGATATAATATGATGTTTAGTGATCATAACTAGCTTTGTAATATTAAAACAATGCCTCTAGTGAAAAATTGATGTTTCGGATAATGTCTGGTTGTTTGGTTAGATACCGGTTCGTTAAAGTGCTAAGTTATATCATAAAGTGTCATTTATGAGACTTTTAGTGACCCTTTTAATTCCCGAAACTTAGGAAAACATACAGGACCATTTTGCCATACTTTTGCATGTTACTAGCATGTTAAAATGCTGAATTTTTGATAATAAATGCATAATTCTACACTTTAAGTGGGTTTTAGGCACTTTCCGGCACTTAAACTTTCACCTAGTGACGCAGTTTTGTGGTCCTTACTTCCCTACACTCCATACTAGTGTAGTACCTTGTCTCTGGCTCATACTGGGCCTCAAAACATTGTCAGTCTATGTGCTGGCATTGTCAGCAAGTTTCTGTATTATCCGCTCACTGTGCTAACTGTGCTTTGTGAATCAAATATGTCACTAAAGTTTGTATGTGATAAATGGAGTGACAGTATGAAATATGATGCATATGTATGTATGATACAAAAATCATTAAGCAGATTAATCATCAGTTGGAATTTAGCACAGTCATTAAGCACAAATCAATATTAATTAAACGTACGGATGCATGCAAATTTGACAGTTGTCACAGAAATTTCTTTAACAGGGGGAGAATGTGACAACCCTAAAAAATTACAGGTATCCGTACGATTAATTAATACTTAATTTGTGCTTAATGACTGTGCTTGATTACAACTGACGGATTTAAACTGCTTTATGATTTTTGCATCATACATACATATGCATCACATTTATACTGTCACTTCATTTACTACACTCAAACCTTAGTGACAAACTTGATGCACAAAGCACAGTTAGCACAATGAGCGGATAACTCAGATACATGCTGACAATGCCAGCACATAGACATACAATATATTGAGGCCCAGTATGAGCCAAAGACAAGGTACTACACTAGTATGGAGTGTAGGGAAGTGAGGACCATAAAACTGCGTCACTAGGTGATAGTTTAGGCGCCGGAATGTGCCTAAAACCCACTTTAAGTGCAGAATTCTGCACTTAATAACAAAATTCAGCATTTAATTATGCTAGTCACTTGCAAAAATATGGTAAAATAGTCATGTATGCTTTCCTAAGTGTCGGGAATTAGAAGGGTCACTAAAAGTTACATAAAGGACACTTTACGTTATCACTTAGAACTTTAACGGGACGGTATATAACCGGACATTACCCGGAACACAAAAATATTATTAAAAACATTGTTACACTTTTTCTGAGCTAGTTATGGACCCTGAGCACTATAACACCTTACATAATACCCGGTACGCGCTAAACACTAGACATAACATTAAACCCCCACTATTTAACTTATTTACCCCCAAATAATACACTTACCCCCCCCCCCATGAAAATGGCGGCACACATGGCTTCCCCCCTCTCAACTTACGATTTCCCATGAAGCCACCAAAAAGATCCATCAAGTCCCCATGCAATTAACCTTGGGATTGTGTGATGATCATGCAAGTACATACACCCACTAATTCTTACACAAAGCACCCCTTAACTAGCCACCTATCTACCCAAATAAATTACAATTAACCCCCCCCCCCCCATATGTGGCTGAATTTTCGGCTCCCAAGGCCACCCCACAAGATTCCTTAAATCTTGTGCTTTTCCTATGTAATCTCATTAGAGATTGTGAATAATTATGTTTGTACTTTGGTTGACATTTAATCCATTGGATAAAGGATTTGAATTATAAAATAACCAACATCATCCCCTCCACTACAAAAGAAAAATTACTCCTTTCCCTTCTAAGTAAGCTCGGCCGAACCCCCTTGCCACCACCATCAATTTTTGATTTTTGGTTCAAGTGTTCTAAGCTCACTACAAGGTGCACCAAGGTGAATCACGGAGTGTGGAGCTCACGGATTGCCAAGGACCTCTCTCGTTTGTCTTTAACCACTCATTTTTCGTCTCGTTTCTTCCCTAGCTTAAAAGCTAGTAGTAAGTCCCTTTGATCCTCATTTACTTCTCATTCATGGTGGTTAATAGTTATGTTGTGATGTAACCACAAGAACACTAAAAAGATCATGAACACAAACTTGAACATAAAGCTAAAATGATGATGTAATGAGATGAAATCTTGTTAAAGTAAAGTTGTTTTGATATTGTTATTATTTATTTGATGATTGCTAGTAATAGGGTGTTCAACATCATGGAGGAACTTGTTAAAGAAGGATTTCAAACCTAAGTTAACAATTTCGGAGGTGATTAGTAAACTACATAAAAGAATCACCTCTATGTTTCAACATAGACTTGGTAACAAAGGGATTTCTTGGAAAAATAAGTGAACTAAGTGAGTAGATGGTCGTATGGACCCGAGGTCTACAAATGATTTTTCTAGACACACTAAGTTAAAAGACGAGTTTTTTGAAAAGTCATGATTCTTACACTATTTTTGGAAGAAATAAGTATATGAATATTAGTAAGATATGAAAATGATGAAAATGGATTTTTTTGTAAAATAAGTTCACAAGCTGTGAACATCTAAAAATCCCGAGAGTGAGATTTTAACAAAAATAAAAACACTTTAGAGGATAACTAAACCCACTAAATACCCCACTAAGTTACTACGCGTTTTTATGAAAAACCAAGTTTATGTCGTCATGTAAAGTGCATTATTTTTGCACTTGACTAGTGTAATATTGTTTAGTAGCTTGTTGGTGATTGTTGAATGAAATTTTTTAAAAAGAAAATAATATGCTAAAAGCATGGACACCTCCATTTACAAAGAAAACTCTGACGAAATTTTCTAAAAATCTGACACTTAGAAAATATTTTTCTAATAAGTGTTACAAATATATATTCTTAACCTTGTTTTCAAAATAAACTTCGCCATAATTTTTACCACAAAAATACCAAGTGCCGGAGGTTGGTTTTCGCAAATAAAATTTGATAAATATATATTTAGAATATATATTTTATACTAAAACTCTTGTGATTACTTGTTTACCTTGTGAACTAGTTATATTATTTTTAGGGTAAAATAATATGACTTGACAAATACCATGGAAATGACAACTCCAAAATAATATCAAAAACAACAAGGAATAAAATATTTAAGTTACTCACTTGTTATTTGCGACATGGAACGCTAAAACGTAACTTATGTAATAATTCAGAAAATACTGTTACACATACATTTTGGTAAAATATTATTTTGGAAATTAATGAAGTAAAATATATTATTTTTGGGAAAAATACATATATTTTGGGAATATGTTAATTTTGGACAAATAAGTTAAATATATTTTACGAAGTGGGACTTAAAATATATTTTTCAAAATCACAATAATACATGTATAAATACCCCATCCTTGGGAAGGAAATACGAGGTTAAAATACTTGTGAAGTATAAAGACGAAATATCATTTAACGATTATTCCATAATAAAATATAATTTAAAGTTAAGATAATTATTTTAACTAATAATTATAACTTGGAATAATAATCGGAAACTAAAGAATCGCAACTGAAAACATCAAACCCTAAAGCCAAGGCACGGCCCATTTGTCTAATAGACATTAGTACGTGTAGGTCGTCGCGTAGCAGACAGAGTTTGGGTTGACGATTCTATTCAGGAGACGCACTACTGTGAGTTCATGTCCCCCTTTTCCTTAAACTGTTTTGTTTACTTACTTCGGGGGTGAAATACATGTTACAAAGGGATACTTACAATCCTATCGGTATGATTAGCCTAGGAAAGAACCATAGATCATGTGATAGGGTAGGCGGATACTTGGGACCATTAATCCTCGTATCAGGACCGAGGGGCATGAGTGATAGATCTATTTGGGTGTAGCGAGCCCACACCCCCGAGGCCAGGGCGGCCCGTTGTGGTGACTGTGTCTTCCAGCCGAAAGCCCGGTACAACTTTGCTAGGTTTGAGTCTTCCTACACCGTCACGCATATCAATGGCCTTGCAAACCATTGGTGATCTTTTCCTTGTTTGCAATCATACCGGGAGATACATACATACATACATTTGTAACAAAAAGGTTTTATACATACTCACTTACACATGAACTCGCTCAACTTTTATTGATTTTTCAAACTACATGTATTTCAGGAAATTAATGGATCTAGCGAAATGTGCAATGGTGTCAAGCTGCGTAGTGAATAACGATGTCATCCAGGTTTAGGAGGTGTAAACCTTACCTGGACGGGTTACATGTCTTTAAACCACGTTTCTATTTAAGTCTTTTGTTGTGTCATGTGAACACGCTTTAATCATGTCATGGTTGTAACTTGTTTTATGTGTCGACATTTTCAAACAATGATGTTGTGGTAACTTTAAACTTAACGAATGGATGATCATCATGTGTTTTATTTTCATATAGCATTGTTATGATTCTTGCTATGGTATTAAAAAGTCACACCAATTAAACCCACGCTTCCGCAAAGGCCAGGGTCTGACATGTAATATACATACCATTCATAAGGTCAATGTATTTAACATATTCATATTTCCAAAAACAGGTCAGACATCAGGTCATGGTACTATTTAGGGAATTTTGTCACTTGTTTGACATATTATACCCCTTCTTACCCGGTTCTCGCCGGAGAGGTAATTATCATTGTATTTCCCATAAATAGTATCTTTTTAAATCAAGATTTTAAAGGTGCCTCTTTGATTAAGGCTTTCATCAAGAATCAAGGAAATTTGTATTCGGACAGATCATATTCTAGAACCAAGTAGTACCAATAAGCAAGAAATAACGGCGATCAAGTGTTATTGCTTCTATTTTTTTTCTGATATTTGCAATGTTCTAATCATCATTCTCACGGCATACCCATACCTATCACATTATACTTATACAAGTAATTAGCTTAGCTTATATTAAGGCATCTTTCTTAAGTTCAAGTCTAACTACTAGCTTGGATGCTACCAGATAATATCAATTTCCTAACTCTTCGTTTAAACTTAGGTATTATTATAACACCTAATTTTTTAAACCAGTGGCTCTGATACCACCTCTGTCACAGCCCCTGACCCCACCCTGGGAGCGGGAGCCGCGAGCAGTCAAGTGGTACCGGTGGTTATTTTGAAAAGTATTGCAGCGGAAATTTCATCAGGACCGTGAGTTAGGAAAATATCAGAGTTTAAAAACACCGGATTTTATTTATTAAACAGATGGGGATAAACGCGTGTTTTTCAAAGGTAGCTTTAATATGGGATAAACCCGAATACATAAAACAACTCTTCTTAATTTAATTTAATTGATAAAATAAGCCACTTCTGTAAGCCTTTTTGGTATCGGTATCATAACTCTTTTTCCGATCTACTGTAATCACCTGAGACGCATTTTAAAAACATTTGGTCAGTAGGAAATAATGGCGAGTACATTCAATTTGTTCAAAAGACACATTGTTATAATATACAGTATTAAGAGCGATTACAATTATTTCTATCTTATAATTATCTGACACAATTGTCACTCGACCGGATCTATGACTGTGGTCATATCACTATTTAGGTTCATTCACCTAAAAGTGACGCTAGATAAGTAATGTATACAAAACCCGACGTACTGTCAGTAATTTAAGATAACAAAGACTTAATCACTGTAAATATAACGGAAAACATTTAGGATTTTGCAAAACCATTTGATAAAAAGAGAATGACTCACCTTGTTAGCATATAGTCTTGATTAAACAAGCCTCTTGATTTTAAGCCTTCTGATAACTAAGCATCTACTTTATAGTTCTGAATCTTCTGATGATTAAACATCTTGTTTGATAGTAAGTTTATGGATCGGAGTTTATCTGATAGTTAAACATTTAGTTTAACAGAGTGGAATACGTTTTAGTGTAAAACCATATCAAACCTAACGATGGTCACGAGATCAGAACCTTAACGAAATTCACAAAGTATAGTCTTATTTAAACAGCACTTTGGCATTCGTTAGTTGGTTCCCGGATCGATCGGACAGAATATCGTATCTGTGATTATTGGTTAGAACACCAACGTATAGAGAGAAGAATAGAAGGAATGAGCAAAGAAAAATGAATCCTAAGCTTTCTATTTATAGGTAAGGGATAAGTCTTACCTCATATAAAACTTCCCCATGTGCTATCTATCCATATACACCTTCCTCAGTTGAACCTTCCCTAGATAAAACCTTCCTCAGATAATACATTCCTTATATATTACTTTCCTTAGATAATATTTTCCTTAGATAATACCTACCCCATATATACCTATTTAGATATTATCTACCTCATGTATATATTGTTGTTAAACTTTAGCTGTTTAACTTTACTTTAACTGGTTAATTAAATAACTTACTTAACTGTTTAACTGATTACCTTACTTAGCTGATTAATTAATCTTTACTTAATCTTACTTAGCTGATTAATTAATCTTACTTAGTTGTTAAGTTTACTTATCTATTAAGGTTTCTTGATTGCTAAGTTATCTTAACTACTAAGTTGTCTTAACTGCTATGTTTTACTTAACCATTAAGTTTTCTTAATCGCTAATTTTACTTAATTACTAAGTTTACTTTACCATTAAGTTTACTTTACCATTAAGTTTACTTAATCGCTAAGTATTCTGGTTCAGCAGCTCCCTGGTTATGAATTCTAATTTCTAGATACACTGGAACTCGTATTAGCGTATTAACCCAAATTCAACTTTAACGATAATCACGAGATCGAAACCCTCACAACGAATGACAAAGTATAGCCAGATATTGGCAGCACTTAAACATCCATTGGAACGGTTTTAATCAATCGGATATAGTACCATAGCAGTGATCGAGTTATTACCCTGATATCGCAGCAGAGTTTCGAGACTTTGATTGTAAATTTGAGAGAAACAGAGAAACGATCAACGAAAAGAACGAATTTTTTCGTTGAAATGTGAAATCTGAGCAAGTGCCAGACCCCTGGCTTTATAGCCAGTTTTGGTCTCTCCCGCGCATCGCGCACAGTTCGGCCTTCCCTGGCGCGTGTCGCGGGGAGGGTCGACCTGGCTTCGGTCGCCACGTATCCCACGTAGGTCTGGCACGTGTCGCAGTGCCGCGGCGCGTGTCCTTGGCCGCCCTTCTCGTCCAATCACGCGTTTTTCCTTGATTTCCGTGCTGATACTTATCGTGCATGCTCGGGTCTCGATCCCAATTGGTTTGGTTTTTAATTGCGAATTTAATAAGACTATTTTTGTGCGATTTGGTTCGTCGAACACCAAGATTCCTTAACCTCTAAATTTTCCAGATTGAGTATACAAGTTTCATCACGCGCACTTCTGGTTTTGATCACATGTTGTCATTGGGAGTATTTTTGAGGGTTGTTACAGAAACTGCATGTATTGATAGCATGTTCTGTTTAAAATTCCAGGATTTGATTGTGATTGAATTGAGTGTTCATATTAATTAAATCGAAAAAACATGATAAATCGATTGCGGACCGTTATATGAGAAAGGCCTAAGGAGATAAGTTTAGGTGGACAAATATACTGGCAATTGCTTGGATCATCCAAAGTAAATTAGTGTTGATAAGTGTAGTCTGGCCTGAAAACACTGTGATTTGATCCCATTGAAATTGTAATTGTATATTAGTTTTTTTGTTTATTTGTGTTTTAGTTTATATTGTTAGTTTTTATAAAATCAAAAATCCAAAAATAGAGTGTTTATTTGTTTTATTAAAAAAATTAATCGTTCTTGAAGATTTGATTGATCATCTTAAGTTGAAAGAAATTTGAATTGTGAAATCCAAGTAAAAATACTTGGATGTACCAAGTATTCATGTGGTACTTTCCTCTGTTGCACATAAATGTTTGCTAATGAATTTCTGAGCATGTGTAGAATTTGATTCAAATCAAGAAACATGGGTTGTTGATGATTGAGATGCTGTTGGCTGCTGATAAAGCATGAAGCGTCACAACAACAAGATGTGCCTGAGTCAGAAGAACCAGATCGAGTCATCATCTGACTGTGATAGTACATTAAAAGAAGTATATGTGTACCTGCTTGAAAGAGAAGACATTGACAAAGAAAAGAATTGCTTAGAATCCTCCTCTTGCATTCTTTTCAACAGGATTTTCAAGCAAAGCTTATCGTGATTAAGAAGAATAAAGAGCCCAAGTTTGAAGATGAAAAAATGAAGTATCTTCCCATAGAGATATGAGAAAGACAATAGTTTGATAAAGACAGCATAAACCTAGGGGGTTATTGTAAAAATAATATAATTGAGTAGGTTTACGCTTATCTTTATTAAACACAAGTATAAGCTATTGGGCTTAGTGTTCTAGTGGGTTAGATAGCTTTGGGCTGGTTTATCTAGCATGTACAGTATGGGCTTGGCCCAGTTTGTAATTAGGGAACCCTATGTAACTATAAATAGGGCGAACTTAGGTCATTAGAAGGTTGTTGTTCATTTCGTTGTTCTTCTTATCATTTTCAAAATATTGTGATTGTGTACCAGACAGTTCCTTAGAAACCGTGTGCACTTTGATATTCAATCGATACAAATCGTTCTTGTTCATCATTTTCTTAGTTTTCCACACTTAGATTGTGATTTTGATATCCGGTTGACAGTTTTTGGGACTTACACTGACAAAATATGACCATAAGATTAATGAAGGATCATTAACGTGAGGATCATTACTTGAAGAAGTTGTGACACGTCTATTACTAACATCAAAATAATAGACTAATTTGAAAATTCTACTTAAACGAAGACAAATCACCTTTGGGTAGAAGTGAAATCAATTAAGTATGTGTGCAAAGTAATTGTGACAAATCAGCTTTAGCCAGAAATGAGACAATACCTTAGTTATGCACCTGTTAAGTATGCTAGACATTAATCAATTAAATCAGCTTTTGCCAGAAATAAGACATTCACGTTTGTAATACATAATTAACATAGCTTTTATAATACTTGAACAATAAATAGATATATCAAATCATCTTTGGGCAGAAGTGATACATCAGAAGCTCATTCAAGTTAAGATATTTGGTTTTGCGAAAAAATTACCTGATTCTGATTAATTAAGTATTTACAAAACCAATTATTTAATAGAAAATAACAGCTGATAATGTAATGAGATTTCGAGAACGTGTTAGATTTTGAGAACAGTTTAGTTTTCGAGAAAAACTTAGTTTTCAAGAATTTTGTGTAAGTTTTCGAGGTTATGGTGATTTTGAATTCCTTGTGTGTACCACAAGTCAGAATCTCAGTCGCAACAACCTGATTGCGAGTCTAATATCACCAGTCGGAATATCAGTCGCAACAACCTGATTGCGAGTTATGAGATTTCGAGTTCCTTATGAGATTTCGAGATCTCTATTGTTCTCGAATTTTAATGAAATTTCAAGTGCCTTTACGATTTTAAGTAGCCTTTTAATCTCGAAATTTTAATGCGATTTCGAGTCCCGAAATGATTTCGGGATCTGATAAGATTTCGACTTCTAAGTGGGGTTTCGAGATCTACGGTGATTTCGAGTAGGCTTATGTGATTTCGAAAATAATAAGATTTTGAGTTAGTATAAGATTTTAAGTTCTATGTAATCTCAAAATCTCTTATGGATCTCGAGAAACTTGTTCTCAAAGGCTCGAAATCTACTGATCAATAGTTGTTAGTTGTGATAAGGGTGAAATTCAAAAATTAAGGGATTCTGGTATATCATGTTTCCTGTTTAAAATATATTTTTATATTTATCAAATGATTATATTAACAGATTTTTCGAAATCTTAAAGGATAAAAAATTAATCAAAACACAGGAAAACACCTTTTAATCCTGAATTCATTCCAAAATAAGGGAATATATTCGAATTTCATTAAGAACATGATGGACCTTAATTTTAATAAAATTAAATTCTGGAACCGAAATCTAAAATTTAAGATACTAAAACAGATTTCAAAAATTATTGTAAGATATGATGTGATTAAACATCCCTTTACAGCATAAAATCCATGAATATTAACTTTAGTCGAATTTATTGTTCTTGAATTTTATCAGGTTTTCAGAAAGTTTGATTTCCAGATTTTAATTTCAGATTCAATGAAACAAACAGAACTGATTGACCAACATAAACTCTGATACCACATGTTGATCAGTTAATGTTTAAACATAATGGAAAAACATGTATATAATACCTGATAAAGCAGACAGATGAGCAGAGAATCCAGTTAGAGAAACAGCCATGGAATTCGACATACTTGTCAGCTTGATCTGGTTCTCCTTTAGGATGTATGTTCTTGATGGTAGCACCGAGTTCTTTAGGGTTGAAGAACTTGTAGTAATGGAGAGAGAGGAGGGGCGATTTTAGGTGTGATGTTATGAATTTATAACCCTAATCCCTATCTAGTAATTTCGTTGTATACACCCAAAGGAAAACTCAATTAGTTAATAAGGGTAATTGGGCCCATCAACAATTACCAACTAATTATATTATAGGTTTTAATATATTTTGATCCATATTATATAAATGATAATGATGGCTACTAGATTAAATACATATAAATAAAAGATTTAATCTTACATAAAGGACATAACGTGTGGGTTTGCAAACATCGAGTACGGTTTTTTTTTTTTTTTTTTGAAGATGAATGACATAGTTTGCAAACTGGTGTCGAAGGACAGTTTTTGTAATTTACTCATAAGTTAATAGAAAATGTAAACTTAAATCCATACAATATACAGAATGACAATACTACCATATAACAGATAAAAAAAACATGCAAAATATTTAGCAAACTAGGGTTCTGTTCCATTGATTCCTATGCTCCCAAAACATGAACTTCAGCCATTGCTCTAATTCTTCTTGGGCTTCCTTGAGGTTGAAGTAGCATTGTTGTTGGCAAGGCTGAGGTCAGCAAAGGAGTCAGGGGTATTATTAGCATTTTGGTCACCCATGGCAAGCCTTTGCTTCAGTTGAGACAGCAATGCTTGATTTTCTTGGTTAAGTAGCTGTGCTTTCTTTCTCAGTTTCTCATTCTCCTGCATTATTAAACAGTTCTCCAAGTGTAGCTGTGAATTGAGCCTTTCCATATCTGCTTACAAGTTCAAATTAAAACGGTTGAAAAGAAGGTTGCAAGCCTTTGCTTCAGTTTGCAAAGTGAATAAGATCATAGGATAACTCAAAACTACTATTGCTTGCAATGCAGGTTGCTGTCAGAATATATAACAAAAAGCCATTTCTCTACAATGGAAAGAAAATATCAGACTGAAAACACATAGAAACACACAATCATAGGTGAACTGAAAAGAAGCCATAAACATTACTAAATGACATTTTCCCATGTAAGAACACGTTATCTAATACATTCATATGTGTGTGTGTGAGAGAGAGAGAGATTTTCAAATAGATTTACCTTTCTAGAGTTGCAAGAACCTTCGATCTTCTGTTTAGATACTTGGTTGTCTTAGAAGCACAAAAAGATATAGTCAGGGGCAAAAGTGAAGCATGAGGGCATCCAAATATATAGTGAAAAGAGTAAATTATCACTTAGTGTAAATTGTGTCATTTGTGTTTAATAATTACAGAAAACATGTACTCGATGTTTGCAAACCCTTGTCCTTTAGCCCTAACTCAGTTAATTTTTGTGGTTAAATCTGACCAAATAGACCGCACGTCAGTGGCGGATCTAGAAACGGATCGTAGCCGTAACGTTTTATAAATAAGCCGTAACGAAATCGAAAAAATGTCAAATTTTTCCGAAATTTACATTAATTTTTCCAATTTTTTCCGTGCCAAGCCGTAGCGGGCGTTGCCCCTTGGTATAAGCTACATTCGCCACTGCCCCACATGACGGTATTTTTGTGGTTAAATATGAACAAATGGACACCACATGAGAGTAAAATGACCAAAATACCCTCATGTGGGGTCCATTTGATCAGATTTAATCATAAAAAATTAACTGAGTTAGGGATAAAGGACATAACTTGTAAGAGTTTGCAACCATCGAGTACCTTTTATGTAAATTATTGAACACAAAAGACACAGATTGCAATAAGTGACATAAATAAAGGACGATTTTTGTAATTTACTATAGTGAAAAAGTTAAGGGGTGGGGTGGGTAGGGGGGCATGCACCTCAAGCTGCCCACAAAACTAATCATCATGCAGATTCTGAACAAGCATAGAGAAGGCGGCTTGTGGAGGCCAAAGGAGTTAATGTCCTTCGTCTTCTACTCCAAGAGTAGGGGTAGATTTGGTATTTCAGATAAGGGTGGTAATGACAGGGGTGATTTGGGTATTTCACATGAAGGGTAATTCAAGACTTCAAGCTACTCGTAAGATTCGCAATGATGGTTTTGGATTGGTTCGAACCGACTAACCCCTACCCATCATCACCCCTTCTTCATCCCATCGATTCCATTTTGTTTTGTTTCATTTGGTTACTTCTTCCATTTTATTTTTCTTCGAAATGATTTTTTTGTGTAATTATTACCACATGGAAATCTATCTATATTATATTATTATAATAATATAATATGATAACGTAGAATTAAAATTCAGGAAAATATAGGTAACTAGTTTTCGCTCCGCACTCGTTGCGGGGCATTAAGCCGAATATTTCTCTTTTCATAACATGTATGTTAATGTTTTGGTTACTTGTATATACTATTTAGAATAAGATCTCAAAAAAAATTATATCGAGTAAATCAATTAAAACAAAACACTACCATACTTTTGCTAAAAAGAAAAACTAAAACGATGGAAAAACTATGGTTTGACACGAATAACAGTTATATCGAGTCAACCAATTAAACAAAACGCTACCATAGTTTTGTAAAAAAAAAAAACATTAAAACGAATTTTACACTAGCACAAAATCGTAATTTGACAATGAAAAAAACAATAGGAAAATGATAAATTTGAGCTGAGGTCAAAATCGTAATTTGGTTTGGAGAACAAAAAACAAAACCAATTGCAAAACTGTAAATTTCAATGGGGCAAAATCGTAATTTGGCTGGACCAATGGGGAAGTGTCAGGCAGCTGCCTTTTATACCCCGCCCGCGTTGCCGGGTGCTAGGCCGAATACTACTCAACCAATTAAAGCAAAACACTATCATGGTTTTGCTATAAAAAAAAAAAAAAAAAAAAAAAAAAAAAAAAAAAAAACTAAAACGATGGTAAGACAATAATTTTAAGCTAGCGTAAAGTTGTTATTTTTCAGGACCAATAAACGAGTGCTAGACGACTGTTTGGCACAAATATAAATTAAATGGAGACAACCAATTAAAACAAACACAACCACAATATAGGCAAATTTGTAATTTTGAACTGGGGTAAATTTGTAATTTGGCAAAAGCCAAAAAGTTGGCAAGATTATAATTTTGTGCTGGTGGCAAAATCGTAACTTTTAACAAAGCATAAAATTCATATTTTTCTTTAACAGGGGATGAAATCGTAATTTTGAATTAGGGTAAAATCGTAATTTTTCTAGACCAATGGAGAAGTGACAAACAGCAGCCTGACACTATTTCTCTCCATGATATATATATATATATATAATATAAGTAGATCATTATATTATAAGTGTTTTAAAATCTAACTATTTAATTACAAGACAAATTGGATTTTAAAATTTATACAATTTATATTAACAATTTAACTAATAACACTTTTAACTTTCACTTCTGTTGCAAACGGCAATCACACTTGCATAGTTACCATAGATTTAGACCTGATTTTCTTTAAAGTTTATGATCAAACAAATAGCAATGAGCGAAATGGCGAAATGTATATGCCTTACAATTTCACCGACCTCTTTGGCGCACCCGTCCCGTTCACCCTAATGATAATCTGAGTGGGATGCCAACGGTAACAAAACCGATAGTTATGAGTATTATCCGGCAATAAGTAATAGTTTAGATTATTAATATTCAATTTTCCTAATTTTAATTACAAGTAAATTATTATATTTGTTTTAAGATTTAAATTAAAAGAAAAGGTAATGTTATTGAAATCATTTATAGAATATAGAGGCATGTTTTCTATGAAATTTATATAATATTCTGAAGACATCATATATAAGGAAACGAGTACAAAGATGCAATGTTAATCATACAAAAGGTTTACAGTAACTTTCATTTCCAAAAAGTGTCCGGAGAACGTGTTTAATCAAACCGTATCAAATCATGTGTTTTATTTATCTTATGTTGTTCGTATACATATGGAGTTTCAACTGAGAATAATTTAATATTTGAGAACTAAAATAAATACTTACGACAATTCGATCATATATAAGCGAAAGACTGTAGTCTAGGATACACATGTTTCATTCATCATATATCGTGATCATTCATTTTTATCTTTTTAGTTTTTTTATCAAGTAAAATGCACGGATAATCCATGTGGTTTGGTGAAATTTCACCTTTAGTCTTTAATTTTCCAGAATTACACTTTTAGTCCCTGTGGTTTGACAAGTTGTTACTCAGATAATCGCTAAAGCGGATGAAGGTTACTCGGATAGTTCCTGTGATTTGACAAGTTGTTACTCGGATAATCGCTAAAGCGGATGAAGGCTACTGGGATAGTCCCTGTGGTTTGACAAGCTGTTACTCGGATAGTCCTTGTCATTTCACGCCCACTTAACCAGAAAAACTAATCTCCGTCCGCTTTGGGGACATCCGATTAACAACTTGTCAAACCACAGGGACTAAGTGTGTAATTTTGAAAAGTTAGGAAGTAAAGGTGAAATTTCACCAAACCACAGGGACTATCAGTGCATTTTACTCTTTTTATCAGATGGATATAAAAAATGGGCTTATATTATTTATTAATTCTCATTTGAGCTGATATTTTTAGTTGAAACAAATGCCCCACTTTGTTAAGCCTTAAGGAAAAGATGAAACAACACATTATTATAAAACAAGATTTCTTATTTTCATTATTAGAATAAATAAGGAATAATGTTGAGTAGGCCAAGTGATATAGTTGGTTAATAAGAGGGACTGGGGGAGGATGGAAGGTTGACAATTTGAATGAAAGGAAAAGGAAAAGGGGAAATGGGATGATGAGTTTGATGGGTTATGAGTGCATTAGGATGAAACATGATGGCATGACACATGGGCTATTGGTTGTGTACTTCTCATTTGTGTAGGTAGAAAAAATTCATTCTAATCAATTGTGAATTAAAACTATGGGCTTTTAACTTTATTTACAATTTCTATACTTTTATTGGTCGGCAATGTATGATAGTGTGTGGGTCTTTATTTAATAAAGTAATAATATAATTTATATTCATCATTCATTTTTGCATGAAATCAAAAGGAAAATAAGGCTATGGGGTATGGGGTTTGGGTTGAGACGTGGGTTGGCTGAAAACGCCCAAGTCACCACCCCGGGGGCTTGGGTTGAGGCGTGGCCCCTTGGGGCGGGAGTTTTAAGCCGGGCGTGGGGCGGGCTAGTGGTCCTATGTGGGGGGCTCCTATTCGCTTGGTGGCCATGTGTATTTTTTTAAGTTTTTGTAAAAAAAAAAAATTAATAAACTGCCAAGCCACGCCCCAACCCAAGCCCCGCCATACCCCATCCAAAGTGGGTTTGAGAATTGAGTTTTGAAATTACACGTGTGTTGGACCGTGTTCCGACCCTAAACAGTCAGTTGAGATAGTTCATCTTCACGTATAAAGGCGGAATCAATATATGCGAAGGAACACAACTTTTCCTTTTCAATTCCTTTTCTTTTATTGCATTCTGATTACAAATTGACAGAGTTTCAGTACCAAATGCTCTCAACAGTTTCGCTTCAACGTACATGCATGAATGATCAGGTTTCGCTTCTAAGTCCTATTTATAGTCCCTATGGTTTCGCTTGAATGACAAGCCAAATAAGCGAAACCTCATTTAACCTAATAAGCGAAATCTTATCTTGACAAATAAGCGGAACCTCTACTAACATGTTCATACAAGCGAAACTAACAACATATTATATGATTTTGACTTTCAAGACCCTATGTTGACCTATCTTGACCTAAGACTTCATGTAGACGTAGTCAACAGACATTTCATGCATCAACAGACTCCCCCTTGGATGTTGACGTAGTCTTCAGCTCCCGAGTCTTCAGTCTTGGTCTTTTCTTCAACTCTGTCTTTTCATCATAAGCACTCTATCTTCACAGGTTTAGGATCACAACCTGACTCCATCTTCAGACTTCCCTTTAGCTGTAGATCCAGACTCCCCCTTTCACAGACTCCCTCTCTCAATATGCTAGAATTTGAGAGATCTGGTTCAAGCTTTGACAATAAGCTTCCGTTGGGAATGCTGAAGTTCAAAACCTGTTACTCAACCAATAATATTACAATTCTATCTTTTCAATAATGAATCAACAACACAATCAACTTTCAAAATCCACTCAAGTATTTAGGTTCAAATTAATGACCCTGATTACTCAATTAATCTACCAAGTTCAATTTAATGACCTTAGTTGATCATTTGACGAATCAAACTGATTTTGTAAAAACATTTTCACTTTTTCTAACAACAATGTAACAAGTATCAATTTAATGAACTTGTTTTAACTTTCAAAACATCTTCAAACTCCAACAAAGTAAGCTCTCCTCATTCTTCAGCTTAGAACTTTCCTGCATCTGCTTCAATCTTCTAGAATCCAACAATCAACTCTCCACTTTGGTTTTGTCAAAAATAAAGCAGAAATGAAAAATCTTTTTGGATTTTTAAGGTGATCTAAACTAAGAAATGAAATAACAGAAAACTTAAATTGCAGAAAATAAAGAAATTGAACTATATACAATCTTATTTTTGGCGAGCGTGTCAGGGAATCATATCAGCTTTTCAGACAAAATACTAGTACCATTAAGCTTCATTTCATATTCAGAATTAAACAATTCACCTCGATTGTCGATATACTGATCCATCTTAATTTCTCACACAGATTTCAATCTATTCAGGATACGATTTAGATGACTTATGAACTTAAGCTCAATTCATGTGTCCCACCTCTTGAATATACTCCCGTATCCAGAATCTCAATATTCAGTCTTACAGGTGAATATACTACAATGATATCTGTACATAAATTAGGTATGCGAGGGCCGAGGGATCTCAGGTCGATACTTCCGTATGCGCAGAGAGATATCAGCTTCGACTTTTCAGTAGGTCCCCTTTAGAGGATCTTTTAGTTACAACAGCAGCGACTATCAATTTTATCGTTTCATCTGCATGCTGAGGGTTTATGCTGTGTTTCAAGCATTTGGTGAAAGTATTATCCAAGGACTAGGTCAGAACTTCCGTTCAGCAGAAGTCCCGGAATAATACCCCAAACATCATTGAGTATAAAAACCTAGTATATCAGAATACGAGACCTTTCAAACGAGATTTCAGGGGTTACCTATATATCCAAGTAGTGTTCCCCACGAATTTCCCAAGTTTGAAATTTTAGGTTTATATCCCGAATAAATCTACTAAATGTGCGAAAACCTATCGACACATCATTAGTGAGACTGTTTAACTCATTTAGTCTTTACAAATCTTTAGCATACTGTAATTGTCTAGCCGATGTACTATCATTTTCCCTATATACACAAGCTCTTTTTTTAGATTTTATCATGTTTTTGTATTTTTGCATTTTTTACTGTTTTTGTATTTTCTGAAAATATATCTATATACAACTAACTATACTCCCCCTAAATACCAAAACACGTAAAAAATCGACAAACCATTGCAGATTGTTTCTCGTCTTCATCCGCAACAGTACTTTGATCAACGCTCACAATTCCATCCGACACCGAAAGCAATTTCATACCATTAAGTTTTAACAAATATTGAAACCGATTTTTATCAAAAGCTTTGGTATGCAAATCAGCTTTTTATTCGTCGGTGTGGATTTTCTAAATTCGTATCACTTTTTTCTCGAAACAATCGCGAATAAAGTGATGACGAATTTCTATGTGTTTAGTTTTAGCGTGATGTACTGGATTCTTTGTTATATTTATTGCGGCCTCATTATCAACAAACAGAGGTGTGTTAAGAAACTGCAAACCGTAGTCGCGCATCTGTTGCTGTATCCACAGGATCTGAGAGCAGCAACTGCTAGCAGAAACATACTCCGCTTCACATGTAGATAACGCCACAGACGTTTGTTTCTTACACTGCCAGGTAACCAATCTAGGACCAAAGAACTGGCATCCTGCAGTAGTTGATTTAGCATTGACTTTGCAGCATCCGAAATCCAAATCAGAATACCCATCGAGCGTAAAATCGCGTTTTCTAGGATACCATAACCCCAATGACGGAGTACCTTTCAGGTAACGCAATATCCTTTTCACAATAATCATATCCGATGCTCTCGGGTTAGACTGAAATCTTGCTGCGAGGCACGTTGGGTACATGATATCAGGACGTGAAGCAGTTAAATACATCAAAGAACCTATCATGGAACGGTAGAACGTTTCATCAGCCCTGTCTCCGGTGAGATCTGGGTGAATCCCATGATTTGTTGCAAGTGGGGTAGCAGCTGGAGTAGAACTTGACATCCCAAATTTCTCTAGAATATCACGAACGTACTTCGTCTGGTGAATGAAAATTCCCTCAGGAAGTTGTTCAACCTGTAGACCCAGAAAGAATTTCATCTCCCCCATTGATGACATTTCGAATTTTTGCTTCATCACCTGTTCGAAATCTTTGCACAATTTCTCATTCGTTGACCCAAAAATTATATCGTCCACATAAATCTGAACTATCAGAAGATGACCATCAACGACTTTAGTGAAGAGAGTGGCATCCACTTTTCCACGAATAAACTTGTTAGCGAGTAGGTGTTGAGACAAAGTCTCGTACCAGGCTCTCGGTGCCTGGTGTAAACCATACAGCGCTTTGTCCAATAAGTAGACCTTGTTTTTGTGGATTGGTGCTAGGAAAATTCTGATAGCCTCTAGTCGTGCTACAGGAGCATAGAATTCTGTAAAATCAATCCCTTCTTGTTGACTAAAGCCCTGAACAACGAGTCGAGCTTTGTTCCTTACAACCACTCCTCTGTCGTCTCTCTTACACTTGAATACCCATTTCGTATTGATTTTCCTTTGACCATCCGGTAAATCCACTAGCTTCCACATTCCCAACTTTTCAAACTGACTTAACTCTTCTTGCATTGCAATGACCCAAGAGTCTTCAGTAAGCGCCTCTTTGTAAGTTCTCGGTTCAATCTGCGAGATAAAACAACTTAATGAAAATTCAGTTTGTAAAGGTGCTACTGCAGAATAAAAACATGTAAGGCCCTGGTCAATTTGACGTCTTGTGCGAACGCCTGCTTGCAATTCTCCTATGATCAACTCCTCTGGATGATATGAAAGAGTTCGCGGCATCACTTCGCTTGGAACATCTACATTTCTCTCCAGATTAGTAACATTCTGATCTGCATCTTGTTCACCAACTTGGTTTGTCACACCCCCAAAATGCACATGCGGAACACCACCGCTTGGAGGCGTGACTGACCAGGATCCAGCCACCAATTATACTGAGCAATATAATAAATAACATAAGTAATACTTGCCAACCACAAGGTTATCAAATATCATAGTCAAAGTTCAAAAGTTTTAAGTTTAAGTAGTAGTTCAGATAAGTAGCGGAAGCATAGACAAAATGGATTAAAACAAAGTTCTTAGTTCGAGTTTGTTTAAAACCCAACACATGGGTTAGACGACCACTACACATCCGCAAGCTGCAAGCTCCTGAATCACTGGGTACCTGCAAAGCATGCAGTAGGGTATCAACATAATGTTGGCGAGTCCACGAGGTGTCAAGTTTTAGTTTTTGAAAACGTAAGTTGTTTGGATAAAGCATTTATAATCACGTTGTGGGGAGCTACCCCATCTGTAAGCTCACTAAACTGTAGATACCGAAACTGTTGACGGAAAGTTGTTGTGCCCCGAGTCAATGTCTATCGTCATTGACCAAGATGCAAGGTCTACTAGTTCACGCCCGATCTCCCCCGATCACGGTGTGAGGTTGTCAAACCTAATAGCGCTATCAACGAATAACCCGTTCGCCCCCTGCGATTAATCGGTACTGTAAGCAGGGACTTAAGGTGATAGAGTTACGTTTAGCTTGGCTAGTTGTGATTTATAAATAATATCCAAATGTATCTCCCCCGGAGATAGTAAATACCCATTCAGATTTCCCCCGGAAATAATAGTTCAAAAGTATTTTTCCCCAAAGTTGGCAGTTGTCCGTGTCCCACCCTGGGACGCATGCTTTTAGTGTGTGAACTCACCTTGGGTTGCTCGGCAGATTAGGTTACTTGTCAAACACGCTGGTCACCACGTCCTAACATGGTTACCAGTATAGGTCAGGTTTGGGTACAGAGAATGTCACGTATATTTTACACATAATCTAACACATAGCACGCATATAGTTACATGTAGAGTTATTGGGCCTGTTCTACTATTGGATCAGTCAACAGTATCAACTAACACATAGTTCAGTTAAACAGGCAGCCCAAACAAATCACGTTGTGGCCCAATAACTAAAATGAGCAGCCCAGTCGAGACAAGGTGGTCTCGACTCGAGAACATGCGGTCTCGAGTCGCAACCAGGAGGTCTCGGCTTGTAATGGTTGGTCTCGAGTGGTGCAGGCATGACTCGCAACCCCGGAGATCTCGAGTCCCGTCTCGAGTTGTCACGATGTGGTCTCGAGTCGAGACCTTGATGGTTTCGAGTCCCTGAAGTCCGTTTTGAAGTTGCTTGGCCTAGGTCTCGAGTCGCAACCGTTGCGGTCTCGAGTTGTAGCTCTATGGTCTCGAGTCGCAACCGTTGGTCTCGAGTCGTTTACCTGCTGATTCTGGTATGTCTGCCCGCATTGTACTATCCAACAGAATTCTGATTTCATGCCATTATGTACTATCCAATAAGGTTTCACAAACATGTTCCCTTGTCTAACACTTAACCAAAATGGATCAAACAACAAGTTTTTCAAATTTTTATAACAACATTCAAACACATTCAACACATATTCATCATATGTTCATCATTTTAGGGTTTTCATAACTTGATTATTCAACCAACACATTCACTATGATTCACCGATTTATTCATGTGGACTTAGAAGCAAATCAATAAGCCTTCAGCACACCCAAGCATGTATTTCACAAACAACAATCATGTAACATTTATTCTAAACACTATGACACATTTGACCTATAATATTAACATAAATCGGATGATCATAAACACCCTATACTATCAATCATTCATTATTCAAATATCAAGAGCCATATCATCCATCATTTTCATCATTCAAAGCAAATAGCACTATTATAGACATAAACACCTAGTGAATGTCAAAAATGCTAACCGATTGTGAGAAAGCACCAAGTCAAGGAAGAAGGTGAGGAATGAAGTGTCCGAGTGATAATGATGAGCTTGACCGAGGCTCCTTGTTGCCGCCGATTGAATCCGAGAGAGAGAAAGAGATATGAACTTGCTTGTTAGGGTTTAAGTGAGAGAGAGTGAAGGAGTGTGTGTGTGTGTGTGAGAATGATGGAAGTGAGGGAAAGTTGGCTTGGGCATTGGGTTTTATACTCGGTTTGGGTGGTGCACCCTACTAAGGTTCCGAGTGGGCTCAAAGGGGGTTTGCAGCCCAACCGGCCCAACTGCTTCCTGTTTACTCGAGACCGGGTGGTCTCGAGTCGGGTTCGTTGGTCTCGGTTCACTATTATAACCATATATATATATATATATATATATATATATATATATATATATATGTATATATATATATATATATTATATGCACATAGTTTAATACAGGGATCACATAGCACACCCATATAATTTACAAAATTTAAAAATTTCCATTTAATAATATATGCACACACCGTGCTAGTACAAGAAGGTTGCTCGGGAAAACCCGAAGTGTCACATTATCCCCAAGTTTTAAGAACTTTCGTCCCGAAAGTTAAGGTAGCCACTATCAAGCTAGTACGTGTGAGAGTGTTTCAACGGGGTGTCACATCATCCCCCCGTTAGTGTCACACCCCAATTTCCACGTGTCACCGGTGGGCCCGGTGTGGGGTACAGTGACGTAGTTGGCATCGTCATAGACAAACAACACAATATAATAATGCACAGCGGAAGCAGAATAGATACATTTCAACTTTTAAATAATTTGCAATAATAAATATCACAGTAGTTGAAACGGATCCACAGGCGGATCAAATAAAAGTAAGATAAAATTGTTCAACAGTTTATTTTGTCGTCCGAGCTTGCGAGACTATAGTGGACGCTCTTAGGAAACAGCCAGCCTAGTTCGTATAGTACCTGCACTTAACCTTTTGGGAAAAATACGTCAGTTTACACTGGTAAATACAAATCGACTGACTCATTTTGAAAATGATTGAAAATTTATTTAAATGCACAAGGCATAAATATTTTTATTAACTTGGGATATTTATGCAATATAAACTTATGAACGATTTACATGTACCCGTACTTATGGTGGCCCGGGATCTGCTGTCCGGGCTAAAGGTTAAATGACACACCACATTAAAGAGTTATACACGTCGGGTGTACGCCTACACCCCGTGCTCTGGTCGTGGCCATCTCGTAAGATAATGCCAAGGATATCCGGGACACGGTCAATAACCCCCCAAAGCCTAAAGTAAGACAAGACTGTTTAAACGAGTCGCACAAGCTATTCAAGACTGTACACCCATAAGGCGCAGGACTTGTGCGCCCGATCAAGCGGTATTTTAAATACCGTACCCCAAGCTCGTATAGGGAAAATAAGTCAAAATGTATTTACCTGAGCAAGTATGAATCACAAACGGTAAGTGTAGGTAGCTTTTACTGGGCCTCCTAATCTGGAACAAAGGTTTATAATAACCTATTAGATTCCTAACGGGTCTTTTATTTAAGCCTAAGCTTTGACCGGTTAGTTTTAAGGACGATACGGTACAAGCGCACGATTAAGCGAAAGACCGGATAGAATGTGATTTAGACCCGACAAGTTTGAATACTTGTATCATATGGGTATACTAAATACATTCTGGATTTTGAGATGAAAACGATAACGTTTGACCCGTTTCGGTCAATTTACGCAAACTAGTTACGTAAACCGAACCGAACGCAAAAAGGGCGTTACGGGTAGCCAAAAGAGTCAAATGCAAGTTCCCTGAGATAATATGCTTTAAATATGATATAATATCAGTAAGTTATGTTCTATATTGCCCGGAATAATTTTAAACTCAATTTATGCCTTATAAGGGCATTTTGGTCATTTAAAAGATTATAAAAGAGTCATATTAGAAATCTGAGTTTCGGGTCTGGTTTATACAGTAAATATACTTCATTTCACATATTATAACAGTAGGGTATGACCCATATACCAAACTTTAACATTTAAAATCAAACTATGCACCGTAGGGGTATTTTAGTAATTTCACAAGGGCTAAAACTGCCAAAACTGGAAATCTGAGTTCAAATATTTATACTTACTGTTATTTTATAAAAATACACTAAACACATCAGTAGGTATAAGTCTTATATGTTTAAAATGAGTATAACGCTTACTATGCGCTAAAAACGCTAAAAATGCGATTTAGAGCCGTTTCCGGGTTTTAATAAGAAAGCTGAGATTTTTACATTTCCAGAAGGCTCAAAATAATTTATTCAACATATAAAATCAGTAGAAAAAGGTTTCGGGTCAAAAGAATGTGTAAAACTCATTTTATGGCTTAAACGGTCAAAACCGGCATTAACCGAATCGACTTAGCGATCTATGATCCGATCAGCCAAAAATTAAATAAAAATCATCAAAATTCCCAAAATAATATATAACATCAGTGGGAAAAAGTTTTATATCAAAACGTGGCCTGAAATAGGTTATACGCGAAATGCGCCGCTTATGTAATAATAAGATATAGTTTTACGATATCGGCCATAACTCAGATTCTGGACCACCAACTGTCCTCAAATTTTCGGTGCAAGTTTATATATTAGTAATAAAGATTTCTACTCTTTCACTTTTCCAAAAATCACGTTTTATATCAAAAAGGGCAAAATAGTCAACTTTAAGCATAAATCGGAAACATGCAAATGAATCGGCTAAACATAGACTCAAGCAATAAAATTCCAGAGGGTTTTACCAAAATAAAAATAGTCAAAAATACTCTCCAATACAGATCTCAAACATGCATGTACGGATCCGAATCGATAGTCTACGAAAAAGTCGTTTTACAAGACTTTCGGTTCCGATTCGTATTTATACTATAGATTGTCGAGTTGATTATGATAAAACACATTCTTACATATATTATAAGTTATTTATGATGCTCAAACAGATTGCATGTCCTCTACATTACCATTTAAGCTATTTTTCACAAAAACAACTTCTGTTGACTTTTTAAGAACGCCTTTGACTCGACAATTAGCATGCAATAAGTGGGAATCAGAGAATACCCTTTTGAGGGTTTGTTTCCCACATAAATACCAACATATATGTGGTTTCAATTTGAGAAATGACTGAGTAAAACTCGTTCAATCGAAAAGTCAAAGTATAAGAACAACAGTTTGACTTTTAGCAATTAATCTAAGCAAGAACGGCTTAGAGACTGATATAGAAGCTTACAAAGGTCCTATTGATGCTTAGTTAACACTTAGAGGTGGCCTTGTCGTTCAGATTTGCTCTAGAAAGTCTTGAGAGTGTTCTTGCAAGTTGAGAGCTCTTGTTCACAAATGCAAATGCCAAGGAATGGAACTTTTGATCTGATTTAAAGATGAATTCAGAGGTTGGAGGTAGCACACTGTTGCACTAGGCATGCATGGGATTTAATTGGAGCAAAAGGAGGTGGCCACAGCTGTTACACACTTCAAATTCGGACCAAAAATGCAATTTTCGCGAATTTCTGTTACTGGGCAGGCCATGCGGCCCGCTTAAGGCAGCCCAGGCGGGCCGCCTGGGGTTCTGTAGGTCCAAACATTTTCAAATGTTGGCAGTTTTGGTCCCTGTCTTCGCACGCGAGGTTTTGGCTGCTTATCTTGACTCGTAAACCCTAAATCTTGGTTTTTAAGAACCTTGGGACATTTACCAACATGGTAATGTCCTCGGATAACTTTGCGCTCAACCGAAAAGCCATGAAATTCGACGTTGACGCATTTAACCCCTCAAGTACGGTTTTGGCCATAACTTTCTCATACGTTATCGAAACTTCACGAAATTTTTACCACATATTCTAGTGAGTATATTTTAGCATTATAAAGCTTCGGGTCTGCCAAAAGTTCACTCAGAGGTATAAATTCAACATGCTGACACTTTTGGCCCCTATAGTTTGTAATTCCTCACTTTTGGGCATTTTCCGCTTCGTATGATCCATGAACCATCCGTTTAAGGTTATGAACATTATGTAGGGTTATCATAGAGTCTATTTATCCAATGTTGACACTTTGGACCCTTACGTTCCATAGTTTTCACTGTTTGTCACTTTTAGTCCCTCTAAAGTTTGTTTTCACATACCGGAACCTTATGACACGTGTCAAGACATTATTGGACGAAATTTTTCGAGGTGTTACAGTTAGTTTGTAATTTCGTCCCGAAATTCGGTTGTAGCTTCAGTGCTGTGGGTTTCATTTGGGAACAACTGGGGATACTTGCACTTCATCTGGTCTTCCCGCTCCCAGGTAAACTCTGGGCCACGTCGCGAGTTCCAACGAACTCGCACGAGAGGTATCTGGCTACGTTTGAGGGTTTTGATTTCTCGATCCGTGATCTCAATCGGTTCCTCAGTAAAGTGTAGCTGTTCGTCAATAGTGAATTCCTTGAAGGGGATTATGAGTGTTTCATCTGACAGACACTTCTTCAGATTAGACACGTGAAAAACATTGTGCACCGCACTCAGCTCTTCAGGCAGATTAAATCTATAAGCAACCTTACCGATTTTCTCGGTAATTTCGAATGGTCCAACATATTGTGGATTCAGCTTGCCCCGTTTACCAAAACGAACCACACCCTTCCAGGGTGAGACTTTAAGTAGAACCCGGTCCCCGACCTGGAATTCTAGCGGTTTCCTACGCTTATCAGCGTAGCTTTTCTGACGGTCACGAGCTGCCGCCATGCGTTGTCTGATCTGGGCAATCGTCTCCGTTGTGTCTACCACCAGTTCTGGGCCTGTGGCCTGGCTGTCACCAACTTCCGCCCAGCAAAGAGGTGATCGGCATTTACGACCGTACAATGCCTCGAAGGGTGCTGCCTGAATGCTGGTGTGGTAGCTGTTATTATACGAGAATTCCACTAGCGGTAGATGCTACTCCCAATTCTTGCCAAAATCGATCACACATGCTCTAAGCATGTCTTCCAGGGTTTAGATGGTGCATTCAGACTGCCCATCCGTTTGTGGGTGATAAGCGATGCTCATGTCCAAACGTGAGCCAAAGGATTTGTGCATAGCTTGCCACAACTCCGAAGTAAAACGAGCGTCTCGGTCGGAAATAATGGAGGTTGGCACCCCGTGCCTCGAGACTACTTCCTTTAAGTAAACCTCCGCCAAGGTAGAAAACTTGTTTGTCTCCTTAATAGCCAAAAAGTGTGCGGACTTGGTCAATCGATCTACTATTACCCAAATAGTATCATTCCCACGTTGGGATCTAGGTAGGCCAGTGACGAAATCCATGGAAATTTGTTCCCATTTCCATTTCGGGATTTCTGGTTGTTCGAGTAGGCCTGCTGGTTTCTGATACTCAGTCTTGACTCTTGCGCAGGTCAAACATTTGCTGACATACGTTGCTATGTGGGCTTTCATGCCAGGCCACCAATATATAGTCCTTAAGTCGTGGTACATCTTATCCGAACCAGGATGTACTGAATAACGGGACTTATGGGCTTCGTCCATCACAAGTTCACGTAGATCTCCATAGAGTGGGACCCAAATGCGCCCCGTTACATAGTATGCGCCATCTTCTTTTTGTTCTAATCGTTGCCTCGATCCTCACAGGGACTCAGCCCTGATGTTTTCCGGTTTCAGAGCTTCGACCTGAGCATTTCGAATTTGAGTAGGGAGGTTAGACTGGATGGTAAATTGTAGCGCTCGCACGCGCTTAGGCGTGGTGTCTTTTCGGCTGAGGGCGTCTGCCACGACATTGGCCTTGCCCGGATGGTACTTGATTGCGCATTCATAATCATTCAAGAGTTCGACCCATCGACGTTGTCGCATGTTTAATTCCTTTTGCTTGAAGATATGCTCGAGACTCCTGTGATCGGTGTAAATAGTGCACTTGGTACCGTACAGGTAATGTCTCCATATCTTAAGCGCAAAACCCACTGCTCCCAGTTCCAAGTCGTGCGTAGTGTAGTTCCTTTCGTGAGCCTTAAGTTGTCGAGAGGTGTAGGCAATAACTTTCTCGCGCTGCATTAACACGCAACCGAGCCCATGAATAGACGCATCGCAGTAAACCACAAAGTCGTCGGTACCTTCAGGTAACGAGAGAATAGGAGCACTACAGAGGTTATCCTTTAGCTTCTGAAATGCGGATTCCTGAGCTTCATTCCATTTGTAAGCAATACCCATCTGAGTGAGAGCCGTGAGAGGTTGAGCGATCTTCGAGAATCCCTTGATAAATCTACGATAGTATCCTGCCAATCCCAAGAATTGGCGAACTTCGGTCGGAGTTTTGGGCGTAGGCCAATTATTTATAGAGTCGATCTTAGCTGGGTCGACGTGAATTCCGTCCTTATTGACCACGTGCCCAAGGAAATGGACTTCTCGAAGCCAGAAGTCGCATTTCGAGAACTTGGCGTACAGTTGCTCATTGCGAAGAAGTTCGAGGATAAGACGTAGGTGCTGTTCATGCTCTTCTTGACTTTTCGAGTAGATCAGGATGTCGTCGATAAACACAATCACGAATTTGTCGAGGTAAGGCTTACACACTCGGTTCATGAGGTCCATGAAAACCGCAGGCGCGTTAGTCATTCCAAAGGGCATGACAAGGAATTCGTAATGACCATAACGAGTTCTGAATGCAGTTTTAGAGATGTCTTCATTACGGACCCTTAGCTGATGGTAGCCCGATCGTAGGTCAATCTTTGAGTAGTAGCTCGATCCTTGCAACTGATCGAATAGGTCGTCGATACGCTGGAGAGTGTAGCGATTCTTGATGGTAACCTTGTTCAATTCACGATAGTCGATGCACATTCGGAAGGTGCCATCCTTCTTCTTAACAAAAAGTACTGGTGCTCCCCAGGGTGATGAACTAGGACGGATAAACCCTTTATCCAATAGTTCCTGTAGTTGCGTGGAAAGTTCCTTCAGTTCTGCGGGGGCTAGTCGATAAGGCGCATGAGCTATAGGCGCTGCTCCGGGAGCTAGCTCGATTTGGAATTCGACCTGACGGTGGGGAGGGAGTCCAGGTAGTTCTTCAGGGAACACCTCGGGGTAGTCGCGTACCACTGGAAAATCTTCAATTCTCTTTTCCTTTTCCTGTGTGTTGGTGACAAGTGCTAAGAGAGCGGTGTGCCCCTTCCGTAAACACTTCTGGGCCTTCAAGAACGAGATGATGCCTGTGACTTCTCCGCCTTTGTCACCTTGTACGATGAGGGGTTTGCCAGAACGGCTGGGAATGCGAACCGTTTTCTCTTGACAGAGGATTTCCGCACGATGTTTGGATAACCAATCCATACCGATGACGACGTCGAAGCTTCCAAGAGCAATAGGGAAAAGATCGATGCTATAGGTCTGACCAGGCAGTACTAGTTTGCAGTCATTGATAACATGTGAGGCCTCGATGTTTCTACCATTAGCTAACTCGACGATATGTTTAGAACTTAGTAATGAAGGCGGGCGCTTAAGCTTCTTACTAATATGTAGGGACACATAACTAGCATTGGATCCAGAATTAAATAATACAGAAACATAACGATCATCGAGTAGGAACTTACCCGCCACGATGTTGGGGTCATTCCTCGCTTCTCCAACTCCAATCACAAAAGCCCTTCCCCTTGCACCATTCCCAGCATTGTTGTTTTGATCGTTGTTTCCAGCTCCCTTATTGTTGTTGCGGTTCTGGTTCAGTTCAGGGCAATTCTTCTTAAAGTGCCCCTCAGCTCCACACTGGAAGCAACCCTTGACGTTCCCATGATGTTGCTGCTGTTGCTGGTTCTGCCCGGCGGGACGTGGACTCCTACAGTCCTTGGCCTCATGCCCCATCTTGTTACATCACTGACACTGACTTTTCCCACAAGGCCCACTGTGGTGTCGATTGCACTTGTTGCACTTGGGGTGGTTCCCGCGATAGCCACCCTGTTGTTGAGGGCCCTTGTTGTTGTCAGTTTTCCTTTGCTGGGTTGGGGCCTGAGTGGGGTTAGCATCCTTGCTTTGATTTCCTTCCCACTTACGCTTGTTGTCATTAGAAGTTCCAGCAGTAGCACTGATCCTTTTGGGCAGCTTGCCCTGTTCCACAGCCTGATCAGTGAGTTTGTGAGCAAGACGGACGACTGGCTGAATGGTATTGAGGTTGGCTGTGGTCACATGGCTTCGAATTTCTAGAGCCAAACCCTTGATGTACAATTTGATTCTTCGATACATAGGTCGAGACATGTTTGGGCAAAGAGCAGCAGAGTCGTTGGACTGTTTGGTGTATGCCTCGATCTCTGATCCAACCATCTTGAGCTCAAAGTACTCGTTTTCGAGCTTGTGGATGTCATCCCTGTGACAATACTCCTCCTTAATCATGTCCTTGAAATCCTCCCACGCAGTAGCATTAGCAGTTTCCAAACCAAACATCTGAATTTGCGCCTTCCACCAGGAAAGCGCGTTTCCTTCAAGCGTACCAGTAGCAAACTTCACCCAATTCGCAGGGGGACACTCACAGACAGCAAAGACAGCTTCGACTTTCTCAATCCAGTGCAGAAGACCTATGGCACCCTCAGTGCCATTGAATGGGAGGGGTTTGCAATCCATGAAAGTTTTGAAAGTACACACGTGTGGTTGCGCAGGTGCATGCTGACCTCCACGGTGAGCTGCGAAAGCTGCAGCCACCGTGTTAAGCAGGTTAGTGAATTGAGCCTGAGCCATGTTAATGTTTCCTCTTCCGCGTCCACTCATTGTCTTCATAATCAGAAAACATAGTATGAGTGTGATGTCGTAATGTAGGGAGAATGAGATAGAAGAGGGAGGTGTATCTATCTAACTAGGCACATTAGTACGTATAGCAAAACAGAAAACGTAAAGCAAGCAAGCAAGTAATCACTAGTCCGAGCTATGAGGTCTAATGTGTTGAGTCTTGCACTTGGAGTGTAGTGTCGTCACGAGTCACGGGTTACAGTCTGGTTTTCTCAAAAAGATTTCCCCTTTTTAAAACCAAGTTCACTATAACCAATGGCTCTGATACCAATCTGTCACACCCCCAAAATCCACATGTGGAACACCACCGCTTGGAGGCATGACTGACCAGGATCCAGCCACCAATTATACTGAGCAATATAATAAATAACATAAGTAATACTTGCCAACCACAAGGTTAGCAAATATCATAGTCAAAGTTCAAAAGTTTTAATTTTAAGTAGTAGTTCAAATAAGTAGCGGAAGCATAGACAAAATGGATTAAAACAAAGTTCTTAGTTCGAGTTTGTTTAAAACCCAACACACGGGTTAGACGACCACTACACATCCGCAAGCTGCAAGCTCCTGATTCACTGGGTACCTGCAAAGCATGCAGTAGGGTATCAACATAATGTTGGCGAGTCCACGAGGTGTCAAGTTTTAGTTTTTGAAAACGTAAGTTGTTTGGATAAAGCATTTATAATCACGTTGTGGGGAGCTACCCCATCTGTAAGCTCACTAAACTGTAGATACCGAAACTGTTGACGGAAAGTTGTTGTGCCCCGAGTCAATGTCTATCGTCATTGACCAAGATGCAAGTTCTACTAGTTCACGCCCGATCTCCCCCGGTCACGGTGTGAGGTTGTCAAACCTAATAGCGCTATCAACTAATAACCCGTTCGCCCCCGGCGATTAATCGGTACTGTAAGCAGGGACTTAAGGTGATAGAGTTTCATTTAGCTTGGCTAGTTGTGATTTATAAATAATATCCAAACGTATCTCCCCCGGAGATAGTAAATACCCATTCGGATTTCCCCGGGAAATATTAGTTCAAAAGTATTTTTCCCCAAAGTTGGCAGTTGTCCGTGTCCCACCCTGGGACGCATGCTTTTAGTGTGTGAACTCACCTTGGTTTGCTCGGCAGATTAGGTTACTTGTTAAACACGCTGGTCACCACGTCCTAACATGGTTACCAGTATAGGTCAGGTTTGGGTACAGAGAATGTCACGTATATTTTACACATAATCTAACACATAGCACGCATATAGTTACATGTAGAGTTATTGGGCCTGTTCTACTATTGGATCAGTCAACAGTATCAACTAACACATAGTTCAGTTAAACAGGCAGCCCAAACAAATCACGCTGTGGCCCAATAACTAAAATGAGCAGCCCAGTCGAGACAAGGTGGTCTCGACTCGAGAACATGCGGTCTCGAGTCGCAACCAGGAGGTCTCGGCTTGTAATGGTTGGTCTCGAGTGGTGCAGGCATGACTCGCAACCCCGGAGATCTCGAGTCCCGTCTCGAGTTGTCACGATGTGGTCTCGAGTCGTGACCTTGATGGTTTCGAGTCCCTGAAGTCCGTTTTGAAGTTGCTTGGCCTAGGTCTCGAGTCGCAACCGTTGCGGTCTCGAGTTGTAGCTCCATGGTCTCGAGTCGCAACCGTTGGTCTCGAGTCGTTTACCTGCTGATTCTGGTATGTCTGCCCACATTGTACTATCCAACAGAATTCTGATTTCATGCCATAATGTACTATCCAATAAGGTTTCACAAACATGTTCCCTTGTCTAACACTTAACCAAAATGGATCAAACAACAAGTTTTTCAAATATTTGTAACAACATTCAAACACATTCAACACATATTCATCATATGTTCATCATTTTAGGGTTTTCATAACTTGATTATTCAACCAACACATTCACTATGATTCACCGATTTATTCATGTGGACTTAGAAGCAAATCAATAAGCCTTCAACACACCCAAGCATGCATTTCACAAGCAACAATCATGTAACATTTATTCTAAACACTATGACACATTTGACCTATAATATTAACATAAATCGGATGATCATAAACACCCTATACTATCAATCATTCATTATTCAAATATCAAGAGCCATATCATCCATATCATCCATCATTTTCATCATTCAAAGCAAATAGCACTATTATACACATAAACACCTAGCGAATGTCAAAAATGCTAACCGATTGTGAGAAAGCACCAAGTCAAGGAAGAAGGTGAGGAATGAAGTGTCCGAGTGATGATGATGAGCTTGACCGAGGCTCCTTGTTGCCGCCGATTGAATCCGAGAGAGAGAGAGATATGAACTTGCTTGTTGGGGTTTAAGTGAGAGAGAGTGAAGGAGTGTGTGAGAGAGAGAATGATGGAAGTGAGGGAAAGTTGGCTTGGGCATTGGGTTTTATACTCGGTTTGGGTGGTGCACCCTACTAAGGTTTCGAGTGGGCTCAAAGGGGGTTTGCAGCCCAACCAGCCCAACTGCTTCCTGTTTACTCGAGACCGAGTGGTCTCGAGTCGGGTTCGTTGGTCTCGGTTCACTGTTATAACCATATATATATGTATGTATATATATATATATGTATTACATGCACATAGTTTAATACAGGGATCACATAGCACACCCATATAATTTACAAAATTTACAAATTTCCATTTAATAATATATGCACACGCCGTGCTAGTACAAGAAAGTTGCTCGGGAAAACCCGAAGTGTCACATGGTTTGTTTGACTTGATATCTGGATCTGCTCCCCCTCAGAGTCTGAATCACCTTGATCAAACACTGGCATATTGTCAGCTTCTTGATTATCATTCACATCCGACTGATTACCAGGAGCAACTTCATCATCATGTTCACCAGCATTGCTAGGACCTGCTTCATCATCATTTGAAGTTTCCCGAGGTCTTCTAGAATACTCCGCTGGGAACCTGAGCTGCGACTCATACTCTCGCAAAATATCCAGCTCATCAAAGAAATCTTCATCTTCCTCTGATTCTTCTCTCATGTCAAACGAATCCCAAAGTTTGTCATAATGATAACTGTAACAACTGTCACTAAAATCGATAATTAGGATGATAATTAGTCAATAAGAAAACCCTAATTGAGACACCCAATAAATTCTGCACTAGCCTTAAAATTTTCAGGACAATCGGAATCAGGATCAGGACCCCTAAAACTCAAGGGGGGTAAACTCTAGTTGGACGTTTATCCAAATTAAACGTTGTGTAGATCTGATTGGTCAATTTCATTGACTCAGCTAGGCTAGTCCCACGCGTGGCAACCTATAGTCGGTTTATATCCTTTACGGACCGTAAAGGGTTAGGCTTACGGTCCGTAAGCGATTCCAAATTCGTGTATAAATAGCAGACATTGGCACTTGATTTATGTGCTTGAAACGACGGAAATTCCCTGAACGTACGTCGAGTTATACACAAATCAGTTCACAAAGTGCTGCCGCAATCAGGGTAAAAACTCGATCGCTATTACGATTCAACGTCCGATCGATTATAACTATCCAACGATTGTCCAAGTGCTGCTCAAATTGAGCTTCTACTTTGATTATTCGTCGTGATTTCGACTTGAATATCTGAGTGCTGTTCGAATTCGGACTATGCTCTGTTATTCGTGGTGAATCCGATTGAATTATTAAGTATTACACTTGTTAATCATTGTGAGGGTTAAATCTCGTGAATTGACGTAACTGCTGTATTAAGTTACTAACCTACTGTGTGTGCATTATTATTAAATTAGGTTAAATCAAGGCTAAAAAAAATACCACGGGATTTTCACGTTTAAAACGATCCTATTAAGACTTCCGCTGAAAAAAAAATAATAAATACCACGGGATTTTCTGTCCCGCGGCTCCTGAAACGGGTCAAACCGGGTCGGGGGCCGTGACAGAAAAAGGTGGTATCAGAGCCACTGATCAAGCCACTGATTTAAGCCAATTAAGTATTTAGGGAATACTAAATTTATTAATTGCTATTCTATGATTATCTGCTTTATCTGACTAATCATGGACAGATCTGTATACACTAGTCAATGTAGCAAATAATACAAATTCTTAAAAAAAAAAAAAATTGACTTAAGTTTTAGTATTTTTAATATCTACAGTCTAGAAGTTTTATTCGGGAGATCATAAAATTTACAAACAAAACCTAGGGTGTTTTAAATTCTCAGTAGTTTTGGTAGATACCCAGCATGAGATAATATTTCTATAAAATTTTGTCATAAATTTTAACCTAGTATTTTGCTATACAGCATGAATGACTTGTCTAATGCCCTTCAGAATTTAAATCACTATCCAGTAAGAATAGAAGTTTCCAGAGATTTCAATAGATATATAGCAGAAAGAGAAGAACCTATAGAATTCAACATTGTACCTCTCGAAAAACCCACACCTAAGAAAATAGAAATTGGGGAAAACTCTAGGCAAATTGAGGAGTTACCATCCCAGGAAGAATTTGATTTTTCATTGACAGATTACAATTCTATCAAGTCTGTTAATGAAAAACAACTATTAATAGAGGTAGAACCAGCTATTCCAAACCCTTCGATCCACTCGCCACCTTTAGGAATAGACGAATGGTTGACTAATGAAATACAGATTCAAAATTATCCCTATAAGCTTTTTCCTCAGTTCGATCCAAAACCAAATCCACCAAAAAGTAACAAGAATATAGCTAGACTTCGCCACTTTGATTAAGAACTAATAAATGTTGGGAATAGGATCCAAGAGATTGAGAAACAGATCTCCTAGAAATACGAACAGAGGGAACACCATTACTAGAATATCATTTGACATAAGGATAGGGAACTTATAAAATTGTGGTTGTGTAATAGAAATAGTAAAACTAGTATGTGTAAAATAAATAATAAAATGGCTGTATATAGAAGCATGATATAATAAAAAAATTTTAGAAATTTTGGTTTGTTTACGTAGTTATGTGCAATTAAGGGTAACATTGGAATTACTTCTAGTATACTAATTATTTATCCATAAATTAGTTATCCAATGGAAAACGCTAATAACGAACCAGTCAACGAGGTTAATCAATCTGAGCAACAATCAGGGGATCAATATATGACTAGGCAGGATATAGAAAATATTGTTGCTCAAGGGATAGCTAACACTATTCCAACAATGATAGCTCAAGGGATAGCCAACGCTATTCCAGCAATCGTTGCTGCTGTTAAAAAACCAATAAAACCACAAGAAATCATTCCTAGCAAGCGCATTACTGAAGATCACTTCAGTAATAGCGTAAACGGAGGCAATGATCATGTTAATCATGATGAGGAACTACGACAAGCCCTGCTCCCTAAGAAAAGGAAAGCTGCAACGCCTGGTTGCACTTACAAAGAGTTCCTCGCCTGTAAACCTGTAGAGTTCGCAGGCAATGAAGGGGCAACTGCGGCACTGCGTTGGTTAGAGAAAACCGAGGCAGTAATCAGAATAAGTAAATGTGTTGAGGAAGATAAGGTTATGTACGCTTCGCACCTTTTTAAGGAAGAAGCATTAGAATGGTGGAATACAGTGTTACAAGCTAAAGGAAGTGACGTAGCCTATACCATGAGTTGGGAAGAATTTAAGCAAATAATAGAAAGAAAATTCTGTCCCGAATATGAAAAAGAGCAGATGGCGAATAAGTTTTTAAGTCACCGAATGGTAGATGTAGATTGTCGAGGGTATACTTCAAAATTCTTTGAGTATGCCAGAATTGTACTACTTTGGCTTCGCCAGAACCGGTACTTATCTCTCGCTATATCTGGGGTTTGATTAGTGAGATTCGTGACATTGTCAAAGCTACGAGACCCCGCACAATTGACGATGCGGTAGAATTAGCTAACACTCTAACTGACGGATTGGTACGCACTCGAGAAGAAAATAGGAGGAAGGATTTAGCCCAGAAAATTTCCCAAGAATTTCATATGGGTACTAGTAACAATTTCAAGAAAAGAGAAAATGGGCGATTTTCCACTATTCCATTTTGCAATACCTGCAAGGGAAAACGTTTTGGAAAATGCAGAGGATGCTGCAATTACTGCAAAATTCCAGGACATCAAGAAGAGGATTGCAGGAAAAAGAAGGCAATAACTTGCTACAATTGTGGAGAACCCGGACACTTCAGAACAAGCTGCCCGAAATTAGGCAATCCAGCAAACGAAAAGACGAAACCTGCAGAAGGGACTACCAAGAAAAACGCAAGAACTTTTCAATTAACTACTCAGGAAGCTGAACTAATTCCTGACATCATAGTTGGTACGTTTTAGTTCACTAATGTTTATGCAAGTATTATTTGACTCTGGTGCAAACCAAAGTTTTATAAATACTTCATTCTGCCAAGCCCTTAAATTACCCTTAACCAGCCGTAGGCAGACTTTTACAGTTGAAACGATAGATGGAAACTCCGTTAGATTAAATAAGATTTTGCGAGAAGCAAAGATAAAATTAGGACACATGATGAATCATGAATGAATTCACTTAGATCCTGCTAAGATAACAGCAAATTACTAAATGGAAGATTCCGTAAATCCCTAAAGAGAAATTAGGAATTCTGTAAGTTTAGACAGATGCTATAGGCAGTTTATTAGGAATATTTCTCAAAATAGATATATCCTTCACTAATTCAAAACAGTTAAAAAAAGAACCTAAACCAGAAAAAGCCTTTAGGATCTTACAGCATAAATTAACAAAGGTTCCAATCCTAGCCTTACCAGAAGAAACGGAAAGTTTTAAAGTATACGGTGATGCTTCAAAGCTAGAATTTGGATGTATAATAATAATGCAACACAAAAATGTAATTGTGTATGCATCAAGGCAATTGCAAAAGCACGAAGAAAACTATACCACTTGTAAACCTAAAATTAGAAGCCATAAGTTACCCTTAAGATTTGGAAACATTATCTGTATGGAAATAAGTTTACTAGCCATACGGGTCATAAGAATTTAAGATACCTATTTGAACAACCTAAGTGACTACGACTGTCATATTTAGTATCACGAAGTAAAGGTTGAAGGCAGATAGAAGAGTTATACAAATAATAAACAAAAGTCGTTGGAATTCGAGTTGAAGACAAAATGCTATCGAAAGTAATTCCTTGGAAAAAGGAATTTATAAATTCGGTAAGAAAGGAAGCTAAGTCCAAGATACTTAGGACCATTCCTAGTGATCCAACGATTAGGACCAGTAGCTTATCATTTACAACTACCAGAAGAGTTAGCAGGAGTACATGATGTATTTCATGTATCCAACCTTAAGAAAGGTCTATCAGATAAATCCCTGGTAGTACCTCTCTAAGATAAAGAGGTAAATGGCAAATTTTAAATGATAGGGAATCTATTACAAATAAGATAAGAAGATCAAGTTTTTCAAAGCACAAAACAACTAGTGCTGTTCACAACCAAAAGAGGACCAGAATACACGTAAAAGCTAGAATCAGAAATAAGGTGAAAATACCCTCATCTATTTCAGTAAATCTCGAGGACGAGATTTTTCGTAAGGTGGGGAGGATGTAACAACTGTCACTAAAATCGATAATTAGGATGATAATTAGTCAATAAGAAAACTCTAATTGAGACACCCAATAAATTCTGCACTAGCCTTAAAATTTTCAGGACAATCGGAATCAGGATCAGGACCCCTAAAACTCAAGGGGGGTAAACTCTAGTTGGACGTTTATCCAACTTAAACGTTGTGTAGATCTGATTGGTCAATTTCATTGACTCAGCTAGGCTAGTCCCACGCGTGGCAACCTATAGTCGGTTTATATCCTTTACGGACCGTAAAGGGTTAGGCTTACGGTCCATAAGCGATTCCAAATTCGTGTATAAATAGCAGACATTGGCACTTGATTTCTGTGCTTGAAACGACGGAAATTCCCTGAACGTACGTCGAGTTATACACAAATCAGTTCACAAAGTGCTACCGCAATCAGGGTAACAACTCGATCGCTATTACGATTCAACGTCCGATCGATTATAACTATCCAACGATTGTCCAAGTGCTGCTCAAATTGAGCTTCTACTTTGATTATTCGTCGTGATTTCGACTTGAATATCTGAGTGCTGTTCGAATTCGGACTATGCTCTGTTATTCGTTGTGAATCCGATTGAATTATTAAGTATTACACTTGTTAATCATTGTGAGGGTTAAATCTCGTGAATTGACGTAACTGCTGTATTAAGTTACTAACCTACTGTGTGTGCATTATTATTAAATTAGGTTAAATCAAGGCTAATCAGTAGGCTTATACCTTGCCCGTTAAATCTGCAATGTGAGTCATTCCTCTTTTATAAACTCTTTTCTCACAGTTTGTGAGTCATTCTCTTTTTCTGAAACTATTTTACAATACCTCAAAGTATTTTCCAAACGTTATAATTACAGGGATTAAGTCGTGTTTATCTTGACCGCTGGTTAGTGGGGTATTGTGCACATTACTAATTTCTCACCGTTAGGCAATAAGCCCTAACATGGGTTAGGCTAATAAGACCTAACAGTGACAAAACGTCACTAATTGGGTGACTGGACCCAATAGTGGTATGACCATCTTCACACGGGTGGCAAGACCAGATATTAATTAAGACACTGCCATAGTAATCGCTCTTATGCTGTAATTTATAACTATGTGTCATTTTATCAAAATGAATGATTCACTCAGTATTTCCCCGCTGACAAAACATTTTTACAACATGTTTCAGGTGACATACTGTGATTTTAGTACACGTGCTACGGTGCACCATCAAGCTTGAAATAGTGGCTCAATTAAATAAATAAACATGTTTGTAAAATAATAAAAATTATGATATTTACGGGATTTATTCCGAAACGTAAATAAATAATACTCGGGCAAAATTTTCACGTTTAAAACGATCCTGTTAAGACTTCCGCTGAAAAAAAAAATAATAAATACCACGGGATTTTCTGTCCCGCGGCTCCTGAAACGGGTCAAACCGGGTCGGGGGCCGTGACAATAACGCCATGAATCTCCAGGATTCTGCGGCGGCATAGTATAACCTTGACATTCAACATTCGCTGCTTCAATAATCCGCTTCTCACTTGGAACGAAGACACGTCGCAATGGATTGGCATAACCAACAAATATTCCCTCAATGCACTTCGAACCAAACTTTCCATTAGGCTCTATAACTGTACAGGGTGACTCGAACGGTTCTAGAAACTTCTAATTCGGTTTGCGGTTATTGATTAGCTCAAAGCATGTCTTGTTGAACTTCTTGACAGTAAGAACCCTGTTGAGCTTATAGCATGCGGCAGAAACAGCTTCAGCCCAAAAATTTATCGGTAACTTTGAATCTACGAGCATAGTTCTAGCCGTCTCGATTAGCATCCGATTTTTGCGTTCTGCGACTCCATTCTGCTGCGGAGTGTACGGAGCACTAAACTCATACAGTATACCTCGTTCATCACAAAATTCTTCCATCTTACTGTTTTTGAATTCAGTACCATTATCACTTCTAATTCTACTGATAGGCCTTTGGTACAGATTCTCAATTCTTTTAAACAACGCCATCAAACTGTCAAATGTTTCGTCTTTTGATTTCAAGAATGAAACCCACGAAAATCTGGAATAATCATCTGTTACGACCAAACAGTAGTAGTCTCCTGTAATACTCTTGACATTCACATGACCAAATAAAACCATGTGAAGTCTTTCCAAAGGTCTTGAAACTGAATTGACTTGCTTTGTAGGGTGTGACTTTTTCTTCTGTTTGCCTTTGACACAACTAATGCACTCCCCTTCCAGATGAAAACCTTTGACATGAACTCCTGTGACCAAATCGTTATGCACCAAGTGATTCATCTTTCTAAGATGAATATGCCCCATTTTCCGGTGCCACAATCTTGATTCTTTTTCAGTTGCTCTAGAGACACAAAACAATGAGCCTGACCCGTGGTTGTAGTAGCGATGCTCATGTACAACACGTACAGATCATTGACTCTTGGTGCCCTCATGATGTTCCTCAGGTATCACAAATCCCGGTTTCAAGATCAAACATTCTTTGTCAGTGAAGTGAGTAGTATACATCCTGTCACATATCTGGGAGATACTCAGTAGATTATTCTCCAGCTCAGCAATGTAGTTAACTCTCTCAAACATCACAATCCCGTTGGATAACGTTCCTTCACCTATAATTTTTCCTCCTTGATTACCAGCAAAACCTACGTAACCACCGTTAATGTTTCTCACATCATACAGCAACGCAGTCTTCCCTGTCATATGTCTTGATGCTCCACTATCCATAATCCATCTGGATACAAGTTTTGGAAGATCCTGCACATAACACATTATGGCTTAAACAACTTCAAGAAAGATGCCGATTCATGCTTCGCGATCCAGGAAGCTCCGGCAATTCAAACTATTTAGTCAAACATGATGTCCACCCAGGCCTCATCAGCCTTAGGTGTAACCTTGACTCTCGCAATTTGAATTTTGAAATTTTCAGCCTTTAGAGGTGGAAAATTCGCATCATAATCAACCGTAATTGATTCTTCAGCCTTTTTCACCTCAAAAGTTGAAATTTTCTTCTCAACTTTTGGTTTCCAAACTTGTTGAGATACTGCAACCCTTTTGTAAAATTTTTCATTTTTAGTTACCAACTTCTTTACGGGTTCATTTTTCACACTCTTCTTCTCAACAACGATTGGTGTTTTATCCTTCACATCAACTTTCTTTTGTTGAGTCTTCACAGTTTCAGTCTTAGGCTTCACGTTTGTACACTTTCGTGCAATGTGACCAACTTGATTACATCTAAAGCATGTTCGAGTATCAACACCTCGACTTGTGCCTTTAGACTGAGACTGAGAAGCTCTTTTCTCAAAGAACTCTTTGTTTGATTTTGAAAAAATTTCTTTCTCTTCATCAGCAAGTGAACTCGAACTATTCACAAACTTTTTCTTCTCGACAAACCTCTTGTTTGGAACATTTCTTTTCTGATACGATTTACTCCCCTGATAACCACCCGACCAATTGTTTCTGTTGTTATTGTAAATACGCGGTAGATTAACAGATTTCTTGTTGTAAACTTTTTGTTTCTCAAAATTCATTTTTCTCTTTGTTTGACTGAGATTGTTCACTTCTGACAACTCAACTTCAACCAACTTGAAAACATTTGTCAATTTGTTCATGTTTACATTCTCAATCGGAAACTCTGAATCCGAAAACAACTTATCTGAACCCAACATCTTGTACATGACAAGATTTGATTCTTCACTTAAGTTGTTCTTGGACTTTTGTTTCGGAATGTATTTGTCCAAGAAACACCCATCTTCCTTAGTAGTGTCACTATCTGTTTTAAGCACATTTTCAACAACACCTTTTACAATATCATTTTGGACACTATCGTCATCGGAAGATGTGAACGTGACATCAATGTTCTCAGGAAGTTTCACTTCACTTCCTTCCTCAAGTTCAACCAACCCAGATTGCTTTTTCGTGTAGTTATCCAGAATCGGCGGTGGAACTTTGTGAAAACCCACCCCGGTTCCATCAGAATACACGTCTTCGCCAGCTTTGTTTTTGCCAATGGGTTTTGGAACAATATGTTGCAAAACAAAGCTTGCGGAGCTATAACTGTTAAGCTTCAACTGGATTCGCTCGTTTTCAATTTCAGCCTCTTGAAATTTAAGTTTCAATTTAGCGATTTCATCCAGTTGTTTGTTGATTGATTCTTCATTTACTCTCAGCACTGCTTTTAGATGTTTGTTTTCTTTATAAGTTTTACCATTTCGATCATCACTATCTTTCACTGTGCTTTTGAGTTTTTCAAAATTTTCAGAAATCTGACGGTTTTCAAGAATTAACTTTTCATTTTCTAGTTTAATTTTTTCATGTTCAATTTTATCTTTTTCAATTTTAGCAGTTAATTCTTTAATCCGTTCAGTTGAAGCTTTAACTGTTTTGTCACGACCAAGAATCTGATTCTCAACGCTTCTGACCTTTGCTGCCAAATCTTTAATTTTCTCACTGTTGAGATACGTGACAGTATTACAAAATTTGCACTCTTTGTTGCAATTTTTGCAATCAACATTTCCTTCGATCTTTTTACCTGACGCATTCGTTGACGAGTTTGGACTGACCTGGCCTTTTGACTCAGACACGGAGTTAGAGTCTACCTCAAGTGCTTTAGCAGCCAGCACTTTGTCAGCCATTTTTCCCAGGTTCTCTGCAGTCAACTCCAGCGTTGTATCGATAATGCCAGTATCAATCTTCTTTGCTTTCTCGATCTCTTCTTTCTCCTTTTTCTCTTTCTCTTCTTTCTCTTTCTCTTCTTCTTTCATTTCCTCTGTTGGAGTTCCCCACCATTTGTTTTGCCAATACTCATCCTCTTCTTTTATCTCCTTGATGATGGCTTCCAAATCAAGCGTTTTGTCATCAATTGCAATATTACCATACGCATCAAGATAACACTCCCTATCCGGATCCCATCTTCTCGCTCTTCTAGCTTCCAGATAGATACGAGAAATTCTAATGATTCTGTTTTCAGCAATCATTTTCCTATAGCTATACTTCTGCTCTTCAGTACGATCATCTTTCCACGGAATATGTTCATCGTTTTTCGCCATGAATGTGTAACCAACTGCATCTTCTTCCGGTAAAACTTCTTTGCTCCAATCATACCCCTCATCATTGTAAATCACCGCAAGAGCTCTAGATTTCTCTCTGTTGTCTTCAGACTGCTTCAATCTAGGCGGCTCAGATTTATTTTGATAATAAATCGCCTTCTTGTAGAAATCATCTCTGAAAGGGTTCTCTGACTCATCAGCATAAGCGTTCCTGCATTCTCGCTTGAAGTGACCCTTCTGCTTACACTTGAAGCATGTCACTTTGGATTTATCGAACCCCAGCTTGGTAGATGGACCACCAATTGTCTTCCTGCCAGTTATTTCCATGAAACGCTGAGCACGACGAACAACACTTGCCATAGCCCAACGAATATCGATTAACTCCATTTCTTCAGGATCTATTTGATCATAGTCCTCTTTCGTCAGGTTTGTGTTACCGATCTTCCCAGCAACTAACCCTTCATATGATTCTAACACTGACGCCAAGAAGACCATCTGCTGCTTAGCCGACTCCTCGTCAAAATTCTGTGCATTCTTCAAATCTATTGCGATATTGCATTGAAAACGATTCATTGCATCAGAATGACTTGCAGATGATGAAGATCCACCGTGATAACCACTGTGACTTCCACTGCTTTGACTGCTTTGACTTTCTTTGCTTGTTGTCGACACATTCTCAGCAGAAAACGCAGTTTTTGGAGAAGTTGCTTTTGGCATCATGCTTTTTGGATAATATAGATCCAAATTCTGCTGGTAAGATGAGTGATTGACTTTGTACGTCTTCTTCAGTTCTAATTCGTGACTTTCAAGTCTTTCAATCACCAAATCTGGATTCAACTTTTCAGGAGCAATAGTGTTCTTTAGCATCAGCGCATAATATCTCCAATCCATCTCGTCTGGTAATGAATCGAACAGTTTGTCAACAAGTTCTTCATCAGAATATCTGATATCATGTCTTGCTAATTCCAGCTTCAGATGACCAAACCTTTTTATCATTTTACAAACTGACTCATTCTTAAGACAACCAAACATATCAAACTCTTTCCTAAGAAGTTTCTTTTACTTTTTACAATTTCAGTACTTCCTGGACATTTCTTTTCTAGCTTTTGCCAAAGATCTTTTGGATTTGAATAATCGATCAAAGAGATTATGTCCCCCCGAACAGACTGAAATAACAAAGCCACACATTTTTGCTCAGCTACAAATGCATCAATCTCTTCAGCTGATCTTAACGCTTCACCATTTTTGTTTCCATTGGCATAACCATTCTTCAAACTTTTCCAGCTGGGAAATGCGAAAGCCATCAGCCAATCTTCAAACTTTCTAGACCACCGACTGTACTCCTCGATAACCATTAGCTTTGGGGGTTTATTGAATGTTCCGAAGGCACTTTCCGATTCCCAAGCTTCCTTTTTCTTTTCTTTCGGTGGATTCTCGTTCGTATAGCTTGAAGACGTATCATCATTTCCGGAATTTCCAGTAAACGCGTACATATCGCTAAACGGGTTCAAGAAAATATCATCCATCGTGAATGTACCTGCAAAAACAGCAAACACTTAGACAAATTTTCAAAGTTTTTGACAAATATGACAAATAAGCGAAACTAGAAATGTCTGTCTAAGCGAAAGTAGCAAGTGTCTGTATAAGCGAAACAATATGGTTCAAATGAGCGAAACTACAAATGTTCGTATGAGCGGAACCACTTGTTTGACAAGCAAGCGAAATATCAGTGATCTTATAAGCGGAACTATCAAGTTGTCCTTATAAGCGAAACCAACAAATCCCTATAAGCGAAACTGATAAGCGAATATGTCCGAATAAGCGGAACTACTTGCTCCTTCAAGCGAATCCTACAAGCGAAACGTCCAAATAAGCGGAACTACTGTCACACCCCTATTTTCCACGTGTCACCGGTGGGCCCGGTGGGGAGTATCGTGACGTCATTGATATCATCATAGTCAAACAACACAACATATAAAATGCACAACGGAAGCAAAAGATATAGATTTATTTCAACTGAACAAAATGTAATGTTTAAGTATTACAACACAGTCGAAACAGATCCACAGGTGAATCAAATAAAAGGAAAATTGTTCAACAGACTTTGACATCTAAAGCTTGCGAGACTTGAGTAATGATGCCTGGAGTAGCCAGCCTATTTCGTCTAGCACCTGCACTTAGCCTTTTTGGAAAATACGTCAGTTTGCACTGGTAAATACAACTTAACTGACTCATTTTGAAAAGAGTTTGAAAATTTATTTAAATGCACTTCGGCAAAAATATTTTATAACTTGGGACAATTATTCAAAATAATCTTGTATACAGTTTTACTCATTTGTCATCCATTAGGGCCGGTTTGTAGGGCCGGACTTAAGTTAACTGACACGCCACAGGTATAATGCCCACAAGGTCGATTCCTTACAGTGGGATACCAGTTTTTACATAATGCAGCTGTCAGGTGTACGCCTACACCCCGTGCTTAGGTCGTGGCCATTTCATGAATGATGCCAAGGATATCCGGGACATGGTCATTTAACCCCCAAGGGCCATACACCAAATAATACATATCAAACAGGTTATGTAAATACATCAATCACAGTACGATTTAAATGACTACATACACCCGACCAAGCGGTACTTTTATAGTACCGTATCCCAAGCCCGTATAGGGAAAATAAGTTAAGGGTATTTACCTGAGCAATAATATAATTCAAATACAGCAAGTGCACGTAGCTTTTACTGGGCTCCTAATCTGGAACGAAGGTTTTAATAACCTATTAGAATCCTAACGGGTCTTTAATTAAGTTTATACTTAGACCGGTTAGTTTTCAAAAGGAAAACACGGTTCAAACGCACGATAAGCGAAGACCGGTTTAGAATGTGGTTTTGACCCGACAAGCTTGTAAGCTCGTTTAACATGGGAAACATAAACACATTCTGGGTTTTGAGACAAAAACGATATGGTTTGACCCATTTCGGCTAATATATGTAAACTAGTTACATAGACCGATCCGAACGTGAAACATGCGTAACGGGTAACCATAAGAGTCATGAACATGTTCCACAGGTTAATATGCCTTAAATATGTTGTGACATCAGTAGGATGTCTTCTATTATGCCCAACACGAATTTAAAACCAATTTATGCCTCACAGGGGCATTTTGGTCATTTAAAAGGTTATAAAAGGATTTAAATATGTTTCTGAGTTTCGGGTCTGATGTAATCAGTAAAAATACTCATTTTACTAAGTTACATCAGTAGGGTATAACCTATATGTGAAATTTATCATTTCTAACCATTCTATGCACCGAAAGGGCATTTTGGTAATTTCACCTAAGGTTTAAAGGTCAAATCCGGAAATCTGACTTCAAAACTTTTACCTACTGTTGGAACATAAAAGTTTACTTGAAATATCAGTAGGTATCAAATCTTATATGTCTAATATGGTTTTAATACATACTATGCATGTAAAATGCTTAAAACGCTTAAAATGGCGATTTTGAGCTATTTCCGGGTTCTTAAAGGGAAGCTGATATTTTTGCTATTCCAGAAGGCTTAAAATATTTTATTTATCATATTAGATCAGTAGAAAAAGGTTTGGGGTCAAAAGGATTTGTAAAACTCATTTTATAGCTTAAAAGGGCAAAACCGGCAATTCCCGAACCAAGCTTAGAACTTTAAGTTATGCTCAGCCTAAAAATAAATAAAAATCTCCAAAAATCTCAAAATATTATATTACATCAGTGGGTAATAAGTTTGGTATTAAAAATTGGGTTTAGATAGGCTATATGCTAATTACGCCATTTATTTTCTTAAAAGCTTCTTAATTACGCTAATGAGCATAACTCTTAATCTAGACCTCAAACTGATGTCAAATTCTAGGGACAAGTTTATAATTCAGTAGCTAAGGTTTCTATTCTTTCACTTTATCAAAAAATCATGTTTTAAGGTCAAAAGGGCATAATAGTCAACATTTAAGCATTTAACGGAATCATGTATATGAATTAGATAACCAATGAACCAAGTTGTATAATCACAGAGGGTTATACTTGTAGGTAACTTGGTCCTAATAAAGCTCTAAGGCATTCCTAATTCATGCTTAAACGGGTCAGAACTGAAAGTCAAAGCATAAGTCAAACTATGCGACTTTCGGCCCCGAACCGAGCTTAAACTGAAAATTGTCGAGTCGAACATGTTTAGACATGTTCTTATATTACTTACCAAGTTATATGAGTGTCAAAACAGGTTTCATAGCTTACACATTAATAATTATGTGTTTATTTACAAAATAGCTTCCTGTTGACTTTTTGTAACCAAGTTTGACTCGACAATTGACCTAATTAAAGTGGGAATCAGAGGGAAACCTTTTTGGGGTTTAATGCCCACATAATTACCAACTCATAGATACTTTCATATTGACAAATTACTGGAGCAATTAAGATTAATGACGAAGTCAAACCTTAATTACGACGGTTTGACTAAACGCTTATAAACTAAGCAAAACTGAATTAAAGGAGGTTAAGCATACTTACAGTAGTCCTAAGCACAACTAATGGTTACTAGGAAGGATGCTTGAGCTCCAGGAACCTCCAAGAAGAGAGTTGTGAAGTTTACAAGTGAATGAGCAATTGAAGATCACAACCTCATGGCCTTATATAGGTTTCTTGGATCAATTTGATCATGCCAAACAAGTCTAGGGAGGTTATGGGATCATTCCAATTGTCCCTACACCCTTTAAAACCATCAAACAAGCTCCAGGTATGAAAAACCACGTTTCTAAGTCGGTTAAACCGGCTGTACAGACACCTGTGATGTTTTTCTGCATCTGGTAGTCCCAGGCGGCCCGCTTCAGGATATGTAAGGGTCTCACGCGGGCCGCATGGCCCTTCTGATCCGGTTACAAAGTTTCACTAATTGCAGTTTTGGTTCCTGGTCCTTTCAAACTTGATTTTAAGGTGGTTTCTTGCACTATAAACCCCCAAACTTGACTTTCAAGGACCCCAAGTCAAAAACCAACTTTGTTTAGTCCCCGGTTATTCATACGTTCACCGAAAAGTCTTAAATTTCAATATTGACGCTTTTAACCCCTCGCATACGAATATTGTCATAACTTTCTCATACTTAATCGAAACCTTGTGAAATTTTTATCACACACTCTTGTGAGTATAATTTATCATTACAAAGCTTCGGGTCCGCTAAAAGATCACTCAGAGGTATACTTTAAACATGTTGACACATTTAGCCCCTGTAGTTTGTAATTCCTCACTTTCTTTCACAATTAGCTTCGTATGATCCATGATTTATTCGTTTAAGGGTATAAACATCTTGTAGGGTTATTTTAAAGTATATTTATTCATTGTTGACATGTTGAACCTTTATATTCACATACTTTCCTTGTTTGTCAACTTTAGTCCTTCATACGTAATCTTTCACACGTTCAAAGCTTATGACACGTGTTAATACATTATTGGACATGAATTTTCGAGGTGTTACAACTACTTGTCTGAATAAGGGAAACTATCAGTTTGTTTCAAGCGGAACTATGTATTACAAGCGGAACCTTCAAGCGAAACTAGCTCTTTCAAGCGGAACGTCCGATTGTCCGTAAAAGCGGAACCTAGTTCTAACCAGTTTTCACCATGTTTTAGTCCGAATTTTAACTTGAAACTTTCTAGGGTTTGTTATTACTGTTTTTCACACGATATAGTCAAAATTCAGGCCATTTCAACCGTAGAAACCAGTTCAAACTGAAAAAGTATGAGAGAAAGTGAGTAGAAATGAGAGAATTCTGCAGATTCAAGCTGTAGTAGTATGAACTCCTCGTCCTGAGCTCTGATACCACTTGTTGGACCGTGTTCCGACCCTAAACAGTCAGTTGAGATAGTTCATCTTCACGTATAAAGGCGGAATCAATATATGCGAAGTAACACAGCTTTTCCTTTTCAATTCCTTTTCTTTTATTGCATTCTTATTACAAATTGACAGAGTTTCAGTACCAAATGCTCTCAACAGTTTTGCTTCAACGTACATGCATGAATGATCAGGTTTCGCTTCTAAGTCCTATTTATAGTCCCTATGGTTTCGCTTGAATGACAAGCCAAATAAGCGAAACCTCATTTAACCTAATAAGCGAAACCTTATCTTGACAAATAAGCGGAACCTCTACTAACATGTTCATACAAGCGAAACTAACAACATATTATATGATTTTGACTTTCAAGACCCTATGTTGACGTATCTTGACCTAAGACTTCATGTAGACGTAGTCAACAGACATTTCATGCATCAACAACGTGTCAACCCATGCCCCACCCATGCCCCAAACCCCCGCCCCACCATACCCCACGGTCTAAAGTCAAACAATTACTGGGCGTACCGCTCCTATAGTACAAGTAAACCAGATTTTAGTTTAGGGGCTCCAAAAGAATAGAGCCCCATCTAAAAAAATTAATATGATAACAGTTAATATTATTGAAAACTTATTATTTTAGATATGTTTGATTTTTTATATAAACAAACAAACCATTCTCTCTTATAGTTATGTTAGATTTTTGCTAGACTCCAAACACGTATAAAAAAGTATCATTTATCAAATAAGGAAAAAAGGTCCTAAAATTTTATTTCGCCTTAAACCTTCAAAAAGGTTGAAACGACCCTAACTATCAACAATCAAACCTCAATCTATCAAAGCTATATTTCCATTCTACAAAAACCACAAAGATATGATACGTGTATTTTAGATAAAGATATATGCATTCGTATAAGTACACATTATAGGTATATAATTATGCGTTATGTGTTTATAATAGAGCAAAATGAGAATTTCACCTAAGAAGCGTAAGAAACAACGATGAGATTATACGTGTACGTGAGTAGGATTAATGGATGAAGAGTATCTATGTCCATTCACGTACACACGTTTATGGCATATATAATAGCATCGTGTTAAACCATACATTTTTATGCTTAAGCAAAAGACATTTTAGACACGTAGAAATCCGCAATGTGTAAATTTGTTAGACGCATACTCAAATCGTGTAAAATAAGATAGCTACACTTTATAAAATAAACTTCGTCTAACATGTAAAAACGAAAAACTTGGTCATGATTTCTAATGGGAGTTAATATTACATCTCCCCTTTTATCTCTCTCTATACATACATGGATATATATAGAGACAAATAGAGTGAAAAAAGATATGAAAATAAGATTTAGGGGTGTAAGAATAGTGAAAATGTTTCTAATTAATATTGTTATCTTAAAATTGAAAAAAGTCATTGTGTTGAGACTTGTTATTACATATATGTAATATGACATAGGGGAATGTTCAAATGAAAACCACTAGTTATTGTGAAAACTCGAAAACTAATTAAAAAAGCCAAAAAAACATACCCAAATTTTTTTTTTTTTTTTGCATAATAATTTCGCAGGTTTTTTTATATAAAAAATTTTCAAAAAAAAAAAAAATTGTGTAGTGCACATGTGTAATACTACACATGTGTATGTGTACTACACATGTGTATGTGTACTACACATGAGTATTATTACACATGTGTACTACAAAAAAAAAATTTTTTTTTTGAAAAAAAGTTTTTTTTCATATATAAAAACCGGCGATTTTTATAAAAAAAAAATTGTGTGTTTTTTAGGCTTTTTTTAGTTAGTTTTCGAGTTTTCACAATAAAAGTGGTTTTCATTTGAACCATCCCCATATGACATATCTATCTATATCTATATATACTAATATAAGAAAACATTGGTGGGATACGTGTCGCTCCCTCGTTAATTTTCACAATTTTTTTGAACGTTTGACCAAAATTCATAAAAAAGACATTGGATCTGAATTCTATATTTGACCTTGTTAAATGAATTGAATAAACAAAATATCTCACGTAAGTAAAAGATAATAAATATCATAAAATATTGCTTAAAACCGCCCATAATCAGAAAAATATCAATTTCTTTGAAATTTGAAGAAAAATGAAACAAATTAACACAATTTAAGATACTAATATATTAAAATTATTGTTATTTATCAATATATACGTAAGTTAAAACTTACAATTTAGACAAACTGAATTATAAATAATTTGAAATGTTAAGCTACGCATGATAAATCTGCCAGTACGCCTAAATCTTATAATTAGCTAGAACACATATTTCATTAACGAGTTTCACTTTAATATTATGTTTTGTTTATTGTGCAAGGAATAGTAAATTTATTTTTTTAAGTTACCATAAAATTTTATACTGAGTGACAGTATGTAACGAATCAAACTGATATAGATCGAAGCTGAATTCCTACCACATTATGCGAGGGATTCAACTATTTATAACTTTAAATTATATATTTGTTATTGTTAATAACTAAAAAAACTAAACTCATCTCATTAATTTATCTCACCGATCAAATGTAAGCTCAAAGAGCTATGTAAATATTTTCTACAGTAATGAGAAATAACTTATATGTATAATTGATCGTAATAAATTACAAACATAAGTTAAACAGAATTTAGTAACTATATAAAATTAATTTAAATTCAAAAGTGTATATTCGTTTATTCTCCGACCTTCTATAGCTATATTCAACAATAGTTTATATTTATAATATATATATTCTTGTTAGGATTGCGGGCGCAACCGAAACCGAATCAAAACCAAACGATATCTTCTTGTTAGGATTGCGGGCGGTTACGATGAAGTTAAACTTTGTGTTTAGCTGATTCGACGACGTTAGGTTAAATTGAACGACCTGAAGCGATGTAACGGCGAACGACGGGCGGTGTGGACGGTAGAGTACGTAGAACGCGCCGCCGGCTGCAGCGGCGATGTGGATTAGAACGAGGAGAACGACGGTGATCCAGAGGCAGAAACGGCAGCAGCAGCTCCGGCGGTTGCGGAGGGCTTGAGGACGGCAGACTGGACGAGGTTTACTCGCCGAAAAGTTAGGGTTAGGTTTTCCGGTGAATTGTTTGGACGAATGGTGGATTTTGTCAGCCATTGGATTGAATTAAAGGTGTGAGATGGTGTTTTAATGTGTAATTCGGATATTTGTTAGTGAGTTTGCTGTTGAATATTGTTAATCGCGTACCAAAGAAAGTGTGAAAATTAAAAAAGATAAATTAATAAGTTTGAGTGGAAAAGACTAAAATGCCCCTCATGTGAGGGGCATGTAATCAAGATTTAGTCGAATTGGATGGCGTTAGGGGCGGGGAGTGAAATAGAGATAAGCATCATAGATCAGGGAGTAAAATAGCTATTTTTAAGGGATTGGGGCAAAACCGTTAAAACGATCAAACCACAAGGAGCAGAACGGAAGTTTACTCTAAAAGTTTTATATTCAATTGTGTTGTAAATACCGAATACTGATTATTTCCTTTAATTTGAATCTGACAGGTGTACTATAAACAAGGTTGGAGAACTCGCTAGTCGGCCGGTGAGGTGGGACTAGCGACTACTCGGGATTACTCGAGATTAGTCAGGATTAATAGGATCGGGTTCCTAAAGCGGGTTCAACAGGTGGTAAGCAGTAACACCGCACATGTTAAGGGGCAAAATTTTGTGTTTAGCAGGGTAGGGTTTGCTATTCAGAAAAGGGTAGCGGCGTAGCTTGTTGCTCGTCTACCTGCCATTAGTTTGTAATCGTATTGAGTTTGAAGTAAGAATAAAGGATACGTCATATAATATTTTTATAAAATAAAAAAAATTGTGGCAAATGTGTGATGGATTGATATTGAGATGTTTTTGCGACATTATTGTTATTATGATGGATTTATTGATTAAAAAAAATCAATTTTATGTATACATACACATTTTTATAGGTATATATTTTAAGTAGCTAGGTTTTAACTCTTACTCAACTCATTTTTTTTTAAGTATACAAGATTAATTGTTGGAATTCACATGGTTTGGTTGGAAACTAGCCGAATTTAGAGGTTTTAGCCGGAATATACAGGTTTTTTGCCGGAATTTGGTCGGAATCGCCGATTTTTTGTTGGCCGACTAGGCCCGATTAGTCCCGACTAGCGATTAATCACCGACTAATGGCCACCTAGTCGTGATTGTTACAACACTGACTCTAAATGACACATAATTAGCAAATTAGTTCCTTGATTAAAATTGCATTACTTAACAAATTTTTATTATCTGTAATAAAGAAATGTTATTTTTTACGTTTATTTTGTTAAAAAAAAATTGAAAAAAAGTTGTTTTTTGCTTATAACTTCAAGAGTACTAATAATTTTCTTTCTATACTTGTAGTCAAATTTATTAAAACCATATATTTCTCTTAGTCAAATTTATATCAACCAAATAGTTTTTATTTGTTTTTTAAAAAATGTTTATTTTTTTAACCCAAACACATGTATTTACATGGGATTGTAACCTAGTATACTACAAACAAACCTGTAAATAATGTCAAGAGACGTTATCTATTATAATCATTTTTTATGATGGATCGTTCGTTATTGATTGTAATATTAAATTTCTCAATTTAAGAAGATAGTCTCAAACATAGTTTTTGTCTCGGTATACAAAGTCAAATATATTGAGTTAATACATTATGTTCTGTAAAATCATATTTCGTACATGAATTTATGGAAATTTCGTAAATAATAGGTAGAAAAAAGTGCATCAAAATGAAGAAATGCAATTTAGCACAGAAAAAAGTGAGTTCGCAAGCGAAAGCTAATACGCGACAATAAATTCACGTAGAACATAAACATGCATTTATGAGATTAAAGTATGATACTGATCTGGTAACCTTAACAACATTCTTTTTCTTTAAAGAGAAGGCAAATATCAAGAATTCCCAGGAGAGGAAGTATTCGACTTAGATGTTCAGTACGCGTGACGAGTATGGTCTCATCTGAAGTATCTGTCTGCACTTTCAAGAGCGGACATACGTGAAACAAAATGTATCTATGCAGAATATATATGTACCGAATGGAATTACTGATCTGATACTAGAGAATTTTACGGCATGACATTCGTGTACTTTGTACAGTCGTATGGTCCAATCTGACTGCCTTTCTTTTTCACCTGAAAACCATTAAAATGAACATACCATATATGCAGCACAAACAAGAAAACTCAATGTCAGCAACCTTAACCGCAAACTACACACACAAGCATTTTCATAAGAGTAACTGTTAGGATTGTAGAGTTTACCGGGGACCATGGGCTTGGTTCAGGAAGAGATTTGTCTTGGGGTGAATGTTGTACTGCACCACACTTCATGGTAAGAATTTCCTGCAAACAAAAACCATGTAGTGATTGCTATATGATGGAACTTCGTCACAAATTTTGTAAATTTCATGTGTACTGTTATTGCTTAAATGTCTCTTAAATCAAATTAACATTTTAAGTAACATAACTTTTGAATCTCAACTAGAAATTATACTGAAAATTAAAGCGCTCGTTAAAAGTCTATAGTGCTGAATGCAGTTGGATTAACGACTAGAACTTTAGTGTACGCTAATGTAAGAAAAGTAGGCACTTAAATCCTTTATAAATGGCATACGGAAACTCCAAAGTGCAATATCAAACCAGAGCTGTCCATTTAAGCAATTAAGCATGTAAGATTTTATAATTCATGACTATGAGGAGACATGCATGAAAGCGTAAGCACTTACAGTCAAATTTTCACTTAACATGAAGCGGGTAACAAAAGTCCCAAATTCTAAGGCAATAAAAACGTATCGAATTTATAAACTTATCAGTATTTCCACTGAATTCTATTTATGAGGTGGAATAACACAAATTCTTTAGGTAAACAGAAGAACAATCAGCTAAAGATGAGTGAGGAGCTGAATAGTCTGAATTATATAAAACGCCTCTTCATAGAACCTAATGTACTTAATTTATTTGTACAACCAAAAGTATTAAAAGCACCTATGAGATTCAAGTGTATTACTATATATATTACCTCTCCAGCAGCTTCAAAAGCTGCCAGCCATTCATCAGAGAAAGGAACAGCATTTGGGGGATGTATGACCAAAGAATTATCTTGCATCTTGATGCTATTTGACCTCTTACTGACAACAGAGCAAAAAATCAAAGTTCAGATATAAGCAAGAGAAAATGTTGACTAAATGTACAAGTTGCTTAAAGCTACTTACGTATACACTGCCGCGCCTTTACCGTCATCCATTTCATGTTGAAATTCACCCACCATTGGAGTTGCATCAACTTGTTCTCCAATAATTATCTTTGACCCCTCAGCTTCTGTCATACTTGTAGCCTTTGTAAGCAAGCTCTCATCTCCTCCACCAACCAAGCAGCATAATTCTGGTATACTTGCGGTTTCCACACCTGTAGTCGGTCCTTGGCCCTCAGAAAAGCTTGAATTAGACTTTTCGTTTACTTGCACAACAGGCAGAATCTTGGCACTGGCATCTGAGTTTTCTTCTGGAACAACAATGACACTGTCCGAAATATTTTCAGCAGATAGTAAACTGTCCTTCATTAGCACTCGTTCGTCAAGAAACATTGACTTTTCTTCTAGAATAGAATCAGTCGGGAGAGAACATGACTCCATACAAGTGGAGTTCTCAACAAACGTCTTATCTTCAGCTGATTGTTGTAATTCTGAGTCAAAAGTGAGAGAGTGATCACCGCACTCTGTTGATTGCCCATCACTGTAGCTTTCATTATGCTCAGCAATCGGATCTATATACACTACAGAACCTGAAGTTCTGTACTCAACACATAGTTGTGTGCCACTGTTACCAATTTCTTCAACTACAGGGGAAGTAGCATAAGCTATTACAGTATTGGGCGGTCTTGGATCACATGCATAAACATCACTTCCCTCTGCAACATTCCAAACTTGTTCCATTTTGATGGCAGTATTAGAAAACCCTGCCTGTTCTATAGAATGATTGTGTTCTTCTGACGTTAATCTGCTGCAGGATTGAACTAATACATCAACATTTAATAACTGCACTTGCCCATCTTCTACATTTGTTTTGGAAATATTACTAATGGCTCCAGAGCCTTCGAGCGTCTGATTTCCACTTTGAAACTGACTATGAGTTTCTGATTCACCAGTGCACCCTTGAACAGTTGGTTCGGCCTCCGATATATTACCACGAGAGTCTGGCGATTTTTCCACCACTGCGGATATACCTAATTCCTGGCTCTTGTGATTTTCTACAGGAATTTTATGTTGAGCTTCAACTACTGGTGCTGTGCCAGTATCCTCTAACTGAGATGATGGATTATCATGTAAAAGCAGAGTGACAGGTAACTGATGTTCATTCTCGAAGGAAGTAGTTGGTCCAATGTTGAAGCCTTCAGCAGATGGATTGTCATTTAAAAGCTGTATTAAGGTGTCTCTTACAGGACTATCATGTAACTGCGTTTTACTCCTGATGGAAGTAATTGGGCCGATGTGGATGTCATTGCCTTCTTCAACAGACAAATCTCTCACATGAGGTGATGTGGTAGTAGGAAAGACATCTACACTGTCAGCATCATCATTTCTTTGCTCTGCATTCACGTTTTGAAACGGAATAGAGGAGGTATTTATACCTTTCGAGTCTATGACATCAGCTTCATGTTCAATGGAATGGGAATCTCTAGACGTTATGCTAATTATCCTGCTGCAAGGGCTATCATCGACTACTTTACAACCATCTTCCTTGTATTTTGTTTCAGGAACTCTACCTTCAGGCATCAGTTGATGACAAGTCCCAACATTTCCAGCCAACTGCTCAGTGGGATGACTTACCTTTTTCTCTTGCTTAGAACTCCCACACTCGAAGTCCAATGTGAAGCCTACCCTCGGCACATTTTTTCTCACTAGATTTTGATATATATTTGAATCGAGGGCCTCTCTAGTACTACTGTTCAACATGTAATTTGGTGATGGGCTCAACTGAGTGGATGGTGCACAACGTTCTTTACTGGAAGTTAGAACCCCACAAGCTATGTTTTCTGTGATATCATTACTCTTCATGGGCGTTCTTGCTACGTATTTTCTATCAGAACCCATGTAATGTGGAAATTTCTTCTGCTGCAAGGAAGTAGACTCTGAAGCTGTGCTCTGAAACCATTGTCATAAAGGATAAATACGGTTTTAGATAACTGGAACAACAAGATTTTTATTACATGTTATGAAAATGAAATACAAAACTACCATGCCAAATAATCGCAGTGATGGTGATGGCATTCTCAGTCCTGATGGTCTTGCAAGTGCAGCAGGGCACTCTTGGCTTTCACATGAACGCAATCTATCCGAAATGGCTGCAGCATGTCGAGCGAGATGTTTAGTTGCAAGAGGGGCAGATTCCTCTTGACCTTGAAATAACCGCAATGCATCTGGAACCAATTCTGGTCCACTTTTGTCATTATCAACCTGTACCAATCGTGACTTGGTTGAAGAAGCAACTTTAGATGAGTGTGTCTGCAAAAGTTAGGAGATCATGTTAAAAAAACGATTCAGTTACTAACAAACTCAAAATTCTAATAAGTGATTTCAGGTCCACGCTACTTCAAAACAAAGATTCACGTGGTCACATGATTTTAAAATGTGTGCATAATGCGTGATGCGCCCGAAGCGCTGATGAGAGCGCATCGCCACAACTGATGCATTGCGTTTACGTGATGCGAGTATATTGTGCCGATTTCGCATAATGCGCTCCGATGCACGCAACATAGTTTGTTATGTTTTTTCCAGCATTTTTGAAATGGGTTGAGTTTTTTGAATAATTAATATCTTAATATGCTTGATTTCGTGTATAGCGATAAGGTAGTTAAAATTTTAAGAAATAAAAAATAGCTATCTATAATTTCTTTTATATATATATAATGTTAATTTTATACCTTTTTATGTATAAATTTATAAACTTAAGGATCAAATGTAAAGTTGTGAGAATAAAGGGGGTTAAATGTACAAATATACAAAGTAATTTTACACTTTTTCAGTAATTTTTACAAGTTTTAGGGATTAAATGGAAACTTGTGAAAGATAGAGGGTTAAATGTTAAAGGATATAAAGTTATTTAAAACCCTAAAGCCTAAACACGCTGAATAACTTCAGCCGCTATCTTCTTCTTCATCTTCTTCCTGGTTTCCGGCAGAAAGCATCACCGGAGTGGTATTTTTTTCGCCGGAATTCGCCGTCGGAGTCGCTATATGCTCGATATGTGGTCGCTATGCACCTCGTAGCGGTGATTAGCCGCCACGCCACGCTATTCGCAATAGCGTCCGCAATGGACGCTATCGATAACTATGAGTTCCTAAACACTTTTTGTGGCTTTAGAAACATTTTAGTATGCTTGATTTGAACCAAAAAGCACAACTCTTATCTTCTTATTCGTCAGTTGTTTTAGTTTAAGCATGTTTCTGTAACTTGTTATGTATAAATAATTAATGAATTAAGAAAATTTTAAATTAATCGATAAACAATAGTGATAATGAATAAAATAATAAGAAAGAAAATAGAAGAAAAAAAGTTGAGCTTTAATACAGATTATGTCCATTAGAAATAAATTCCAGATTATGTCCTTTAGACAAAATGGCCATTTTACCTTTAAGTTAACTGAAAAATTAACATCAGTTAGTTTAAAAGACAAAAAGGGTGCAAAATTTAATTATAAAGGACATTTTGCGTGCTTTTTGAAGACAATGGACAAAGAGTGAAATTTGGTATATAAATAAAGGACAATTTGTGTAATTTACTCTAATTTTTTAGTGTTTTTTTATAAAGAGCGCTTCGCATACATGATGCGCTCGCATCACGCGTCGGATTTTTGGACCAAACGCATCGGAGTGCATCACGCAATTTAAAACTAGGCGTGGTCAACATGCCATTGTTTCCATGTACAATATTATGTTTTATAAATTACTTCTAGTGGAGCGAGCCTCTACGCTATGTTCTTCTTACTGATTTTTTAACTGTTTTTGAGCTAGCTCTCTCGCACGATTGCATTCAGAACTACAAGTTAGACTTAAAGATAAAAGACAAAAACTAGAAAGGTTCAAATCTTTACTGAAATTGCTGTGGCATGTTGAGCGAGGTGTTTAGCTGCAAGAGGTGCAGATTCCTCTTGAACTTTACATAACTGCAATGTATCTGGAACCAATTCTGACCGACTATTAACTCTATCAACCTGTACCAATCGTGACCTGGTTGAAGAGGCAGTTTTAGATGAGTGTGACTGCACAAGTTAAACGATCATGTTAAAAAACAGTTCAGTTACTGGCAAACTCATAATTCTATTGAGTGCTTTCAGGTCTATAACAAAGATTCACATGGTCAAGATTCTATTGTTTCCAAGTAATATGTTATGTTTTACAAATTATAGATTACTTCTAGAGCCCCTATGTGATGTTCTTACCATATATTTAACAGTTTTTTGAGCTAGCTCTCTAACTGGCAAATGGGCGTTGCCTGAACCTGTTTTTGCTTTACTTTGACAACCTTGAACATTTTGTAAAGAGCTTTTCGACCCAAAATTTTGCTCGACAGTTTTGGCTGCAGAAAGAAAGAGATAGATTAGAAACAAATTTCCATGCAACCAATACGCTGGTATCAGACCAGATATACAAACGTGCTACCCAGTACATTGGCATTTACTTGGCTTAGGAATCAGATTGCGCCTCAACTGGCTAGCTGCCTTAGAAGCATTTTCCGTTGCATCAAAATATGATCCCCGCTTTGAGATAGGTAGTTTAGGAAGCTTGGACTCTCTTTTTGCTGTTTTCAAAGTGTTTGAATTTGCTGGCCTTTTCAGAGTACGAGAATTAAGGCTAGTAACTAACAACGCATCAAAGTGTATTCCAAAGGTTAAACCAAGTCATGTTATAAAAAAGTAAAAGTGCCATTTTCGTCCCTGACTCCCTGAGGTTTGTCCAGTCGTGCCAGTCCAAGCCAAATTTCAAATTTGTACCATTTTCGTCCTTAACATTCTTGAAATATGCCAGTTCCGTCCAAAAAACTAACGTCTGTTAAAACCTGCTGTTTAATGAAGGGTAAAACGCCATTTTCCATTTTTCTTTTTTCCCTTTTTATAAACCCTATTAAAATTCCACCCCTTTGCCCTTTTAAAATAAAAGGAAAATAAAAAAAAAATATGATTTTTTACCCTTTTTCATTAGACAGCAGGTTTTAACAAAAGTTAGTTTTTGGCATGTTTCAAGAATGTCAGGGACCGAAATTGTAGAAATTTGAAATTTAGCCTGGACCGGCATAACTGGACAAACCACAGGGACGAAAATGGCAGTTAACTCAAAGTAAAATTCTTATCTTGCTCAAGCACAAAAAGGATATGAAGATGCACTTAAAGGCTCTGAACAGCCACCAAGCTTGGATCCGCCTCTATTTGTACGATCACTTGAGAGAACTTTATGTGTAACCTGCAGGCATATACTTTTGGAATTTAACACAACCCATCTGTTCTAAACACAAACATTTGATAATATTTCTAAATAAAATACGAACAAGTCAACTTACATTGTGATGAAGTAAAGAGCCATGATTTCTCAATGAACAATCTGTCTTCTCTCTGTTTTTTCCCTTTGGTGTACGATTCTTGTCGCGTAGCCCTTTAAGTGGAGTTTCCTCAGAGGCTTCCATAGCGTTAGATTCATTCGTACAGCTAGCATCTGAAGAAAATGAACTATTTCCCTCTTCACTTATACTAGGCAATCCCCCTCCACATGTGTTAGCATCGATACCGGTTATCAAGGTCAGTTCCGCAGGATCCAGAATGCCTATGTAACGAAAAACGTCAATCACCCGTATTCATTCATCAAAAGCTTCAAGTGTAACATCAGACAACAGGAAAATAATAAAATAAGACAACCTTCATCGGTGAAAAAGGCTCTATCCCATGCTAAGCTTTTCCGCAAATTGAATCCAGCCCCAGTCTTTCTCCTCTTCATCTGCATAGGTTCCATACCTAATTTTGGCACTTCTACACTGTTTAAATTTATATTCTCTTTGTTATTTATAGCTTCAGAAGATGAACTACTAGGTTTTTCCATTCGAACACCACCTTTCAGCTTTTCTGCAATCCGAATGAACATCATCACTTAACCGTTATTTTTGTCTCCATGGCCAGATGAAAAGCAAACATAACCGATTAACCGCCAAACAGTTAGAGTCCTGACTACTGAGTACTGACCATTAATTGTTTTAAAAGACAGTTTTCATTAAAAATAAATTTCAACTGTACCACTAACAAAACAGTTTAAAAGACCAGTTATACCTAAATCATTTAAAATTTAACTAATGGTTGGTAAAACATGAAACGATATAGATATGTTTTTAACAATTTCTTCTTCTTCTTCTTCAATTTCTGTACAGATCATTGCTGCATGTTTTATGGTTCTGGTTTATAAAAATCCTGATCAGTGCGTATGATTCGGATTTCCTCCGATTTTTAAAAATCAGGGTCTGTGTTTGATTTCTAAAAAAGGAAATTCAAATAATAGGCGAAAATGATTTGGCACATATAGTATTTGAATGCAGTTATACCATGATAATTTTACGATACTTTAGACAAATCTTGATCTAGTGGGCCGAAGAAATAAGAATAAAGATATGAAGTGTGATTCCATTCTCAAAAGTAAAACTTAGGTGGTCAAAGGCGGTAGGCGCACTCAAGGAGCAAGCCCTAGATGTAAGTTGCTTAAAAACGAAATCTTCTTTAAGCAAGGCACATAGTATAAACAGATCATTTTTAAAGGTTTTAAACATGGTTTAGGCTGGTTTAGGGTTAGTTTAGGCCGGTTCCACGCCATTTTTGGATGTTTCAGACCAGTTTTAGCTGTCAAGACCTGTTCAGATCAAAATTTGGCTGAAATCTGGCGGAAAGCACCTTGATAGACGGAAGGCGGTATGGCTGTGCTGGGTGCCTAGAGATCTGTGTTTTAACATCATGATCACAATAGAACTTGTGCACTTTTGACTACTATGATTAAAACATACTTACATTAGTTTATATACAAACATAAACTAACTACATACTAATCCACTATTACTCTAATAGTAAAGCATATCTGGCTGTTTGTTTACCTCTTAATGAGGCTCTTAATGATTCAGACCTCTTACTGGTTCAGCACTGAATGGTTCAGACTGTTTGTTTCACGAGCAGATGTCTGAATGGTTCAGACATTTGCCTCTGAATGGTTAAGATTTATACAGAACCTAAATGGTTAAGACCTCTAATCTGAATTGGTCAGACATTTGCCTCTGAACGGTTAAGCATTATACAAGCTCTTAATGGTTAGACCTCTTACTGGTTCAGCACTTAATGGTTTAGACCTCTTACTGGTTCAGCACTTAATGGTTCAGACCTCTTATTGCTTCAACACTTAACCATTCAGATATTGCCAAATGAACTCTAACGGCGAAATGCAAACCGCAAGTAAGTCATCGTCATGGATTAGGTTCAAATTATTAACAGCAGCAGTGATACACTGATACAAAATCCTGAAGAAACTACTAATAACCATACTAATTACAACACCGAAGTACTCGATCTTATCGACTAAATCAAGATTAACGCAATGTATAACATTATAAACTTCGTATGAAGTGGAATATACAAAACTTACTGGCGTTCGAGGGTGGAAGTGCGAATGGCGAGAAAGTGGAGAAATTGAGAGAGGATTTGGAAGGTGTTTGACCAAGATCTGGAAGGTGTTGAATGAGAGAATCGTCTTCTTCAGCCATTTGAATCAATGGAAGATCCGGTTCCATTTCTCCGAGCCCTAACTGTGTGTTGTGTGTGTTTTTTCAAAATGCATCGCAAGCGCGAAATGAGATAGATGGTCACGGGCTAGATGACACCGGGTGACTAATTTGTTGATAATGTGTCGCTTGCTTTCGAATTTATATCTGTATCCTTTATCTATATAATAAATACAAAAAAATGTTGCTTTTCTATGGCACAATATTAGAGGTTCTCAGTTTTTATTTTAACTTCAATATAATAAAACTAGTATTGATCCCCTACGTTGCAGCAGTTATTATAAAACTGTTTTAAATAGTAGCAATACTATAGCATTGTCAGCGACCACCAACACCGGAAAGCTCGTAAAAACAAAATAAATAAAAACGGGAAAAAATAACGTCGAGCGAAAAGCAAACGTAAAATCTTTGAATCACGCACGCTCGTTGCTGATAAATTAAACCGAAACGTAAAACATAGAAAAAATAACTAAGTCCATCCAGGACCCGCGTGTTGGACGAACTTATCAAACACAGAAAAATAAATGTGACGCGACTAGTCAGTCAAACGGGAAAAAATATACGAAAAAATGTTGAACACCACACGCACGTTGCGGTGCATTAACTCACAAAATTTAGTAGGGTGTGCACGATTTGGTTTGGTTCGGTTTCTTGGTGAAACCAAACGGTAACCGAAAGTTCGGTTTTTAGTTTTTAAAAACCGTTCGGTTTCGGTTATTTCGGTTTTGGTTATTTCGGTTTTAGCAACGGTTCGGTTCGGTTTTTCGGTTTTTGAAACAAATTATGTAAGATTCAAAACTTAAAAGTATAATTCAAAGTTTAAGAATATTGTTAATCTATTTAGTCTTTTATATTAGAGTAAATTACAAGTTTTGTCTTTTATGTTTGCATCAAATTTCAGGCGCTGTCCTTTATCTTTAAAATTGTCAGGCGGTGTCCTTTATGTTTCAAAATCTTGCACGTTATGTCCTTTAAGGCAAACCCAGTTAATTTTTTCATTTAAATGAAGGCATGTGTAGGGCACATGAGGGTAGAAATGTCATTTCATCTCATCAGGGACCATTGTGTTAAAGAATTTGTCTTCAAGGACTATTGTGAAACTACAAAAAAGATATTTACTCTAAATATAAAGGACTAATGTGCAAATCACTTAATATAAAGGACTAATGTGCAAAAATCATTTATATAAACTGATGAAGACCAAATATTCAGAAACAATATGTTGACCAAATCTTCACCGGTCACCACCATGTGCCACCACCACCACCATATGCCGCCACCACCACCACCGCCTTCATGTACACCACCACATTCTGCCACCACCGCCTTCATGTACACCACCACATTCTGCCACCACCGCCATCTTCACCACCGCCTTCATGTACACCACCACATTCTTTCTAAATCGTGTGAAAGTATAGCAGTCATCATGTTGATGATCTGCATGTGAGGATGGGAGCAGGTTCATCGATTCGTTTTAGATCTGTTATAATCCTTCATTTTTAAGTGATAATCCATGTATTTTGACATGGTGTCAGAGCTATAAGGCTCTGATTTATCCGTTCTTCCGCTGTGGTTGTGCTCTTTCATGGATTTAGGATTTTGTATCTGAAACCCTAGTTTGGGTGAAGAGTGTTTTTTTTATCTGGAGTAGTTCTTGGAAGGAGAAACCCTAGGATTTCATAGGCGAAGAAGGGTTTGGGTTTTCATCTCCAATTTATTTGTTCTTGTCCCTCTTTTTATTCTTGCTTTAACTTTGGAATTGGAATTGGGGGTTTTCTCTGACACTACCATAGCCCACATCCTCCATGTGCTCTGTTTTCACTTCTTTTGGTTCAATCTATACGATTGAATCGGTGAAGGTAAGATTTGTTACATCGGTGTGGTGGATTTAGGTTTTTTAAGTGAGTTTGTTCACTTTGTTGAGATTGATCGACTGATTTTGGCTTTTGGAAGTTGAATTAGAGTTTCTAGGGTTAATGCGTGGTTGATTTTGGTGAGGATATTGAGATGTCGAATTCGAAAGTGGTGTATGAAGGATGGGAAGAGGAAGATTGGAAGATCGTTTATACATATGAGGTATTTTGTTCTTGAGTCAAGGTTGGTTGCTTATTACAAGAGGATGCCTCAAGATGATGTGGTTCCGATTAAAACACTGGTTATTGATGGCAACTGTAGAGTTGAGGACTAGAGGGTTCTTGTAGTTACTTTCGACAGGTTTTTCACGAATTTGAACAAGATTTAGGTTGAATTTTGTTATGAAACTTTGTAGGGTGGAGGTGGAGGGTGGTAGTGGCGGTGGAGGGTGGTGGCGGTGGAGGGTTCTGGTGGTGGTGAAGGGTGGTGGTGATGGAGGTTAAAACTTGTAATTTACTCTAGTTAAAATAATAATAATATTTTTAATTATTTTGTTTTATTTTTTAAATACTATTAAATAAATGAGGTAAAAAGACTAAAATGCCCTCATGTGCCTTGCACATGATCAGTTTTAACCAAAAAATCTAACTGGGTTTGGCCTAAAGGACATAACGTGCAAGATTTTGAAACATAAAGGACACCGCCTGACAATTTTAAAGGTAAAGGACAGCGCCTGAAATTTGATGCAAACATAAAGGACAAAACTTGTAATTTACTCTTTATATTAATATTATTCACATAAACCTAACCTTCTAATCTATTTTAATGTTTCTCCAAAGTTTTAGTTAAGACGTTTTCTTTTATAATACTTTGAAAACCATTTAATTTTTATATTAAACTTTGTTAGTTCTTTTAAACAATGGATAATTTTAATGACAAATAAACATGGTAATGTTATTATTATAAATATTTAACAAACGATAATAAAATTAATAATTCTTAATAGCATGGGTAAACACTTAAACAACTTAAATATAAAAATACATAGATTTGGTATACTATTAAAACTTATCGGTTTGGTTTGGTTATTTTCGGTTATTGAAAATGATTATCCGAAAACCGAACCGTCGGTTTTTGTTTCGGTTCGGTTTTTTCCGTCCGGATTTTTCGGTTACGGTTCGGTTATTTCGGTTTTCTGCTCACCCCTGAAATTTAGAACGAAAGGAAAAACTTGGGAAAGATGAAAAATATGGTGGACCAAAATTAAAAATATAAAAGATTTGGATTAAATTGCAAAAGATGAAAAACTTTGGGTAAAAAGTAAAAAAACAAAGGGTCTAAATTGTAAAATTGAATTATTTATTAATTTTAGATAAAGATAAGAATAAAAATAAGTGATATCTATATATTGGTTATTAATTAATATTAATATTAAAAGAAATTTATTAAACAAACATAAATACAATTTATGAGGTTTTAGGAGAGAATGACATGTGGCATTATTTGAAGTCTTTTATTGTAAGTTAGATACAAAAAATGTTGCTTTTGTGGCACAATAGTAGAGGTTCTCAATTCTTATTTTAGCTCCAAACTTCCAGCCTCGATGTTACACCCAGTGTTTTAAAAACCGGTAAATACCGGCCGGTTATACCGGTATTACCAGTTTTGGATGTAAATCCGGTACGAAACACCCCGGTAAATAAGTGAAATGGCATAGGATTCGTACCGGCGGTAAAATCCGATATACCGGTTTGAACCGTAATACCGGTACCGGCCCATGGTTATTTTGGTTTGGGTTTTTAGTACTCTAGAGTTTCATAAGATACATATACTATTGATCGACATTCAAAACCATTATCACGTACGGTTCGTCACTTCATCCACTATTTAGCTTCATCTTCATCGGTTCATCACTCCATCTTCATCATGCTTTGAGTTCCAACTTCATCGGTAGTTTTACTTATTTCAGTAAAATAATCTGAGAGTAAATAGATCCACAAGTGGGTCAAAAAGTGAAAGACTTGCTTGAAGTAATTTGATGTATCTCTCTCACCATATATATGTATGTATGTATGTATGTCTATTCGGTAAACCAATGTTATGTGAAAGATTGTATTTTGAAACTAGAAAAAGAAAGAGGGCATGATAATAGTTATATTATAAATTATTATGCTAGTGAAAAAAAATAAAACTGATAAGTTATGTCAAATATAATTCATGTACGTATGTATCTCTTTGAAATTATATAGTTAACTAGTTCATCCGGTTGAACCACCCGGTACAACCTGGTTCTACTGGTTGAACCATTTTTAAGACCATCCTGGTATGACTTAAAAACCGGTTTTTAAAACATTGGTAACACCCCATGTTTCGAAAGTCAAAGTCAAGATTGAAGTCAAAGGAATAAAAGATTGCTAATTGCGATCTGTCACCCCTTGCTCAACTCCTGTTTTGACTTCTTTGACTTGTAGATAATCTATTTATTTTGTCGCATTAGTTGTATTATGTGGAGTACATGTTAATAATCGAGGTTTATCGCTATTTACCGCATGTTTATCGCTTTATCGCTTATCGCATCACAATCGCGTTCGCGCCTGGATTAGTAGATTTTGTATATTGTTTTACGTGTGTGTGTTACATATGTGTTACCTGTGCATGTTTACTTATGTTTATATTGTGGTGATTAATCGAAACGCAATCACAAACTCTATCGCAATCGAACCGCGGACGCTAAACGCAGGTTAATTATAGTGATTGTAAGTTAGATATAGTAGTTGGGATTAAGGTGTAAATATTATCGCATCGCAAAACTCAACGCGCAAAACGAAACGCCAAAACTCAGTCGTCGGAGCCACTCGATCGAGTGACTACTCGATCGGATGGTCAACCGATCGGACAACCATCCGATCGGTAACCCACCCGATCCTATGCACTTTCCTTTTTGGGAAACCCTATAAATACCCCAACTGTCACATCACTTGATGTGACAGCTCCTCTCACTCGACCCAGCCGCTCTCAAGCTTCTTTCTTTCGATTTCTCGCGATTCTTGTAAGTTTTCAACCTAAATCTTGTACTTTCATGATCTACACGCACTCCTTCACCTTTCTATCTTTTGAATCTTAACTTTTAACCGTGAAGTCAACGGATTTGAGGTGTTCTAGGGTGATGTCATCATGGAGTTCTTATGAACTTCATGTTTTGGCTTTAATCCACCAAGAACAACTTAGATCTGAGCGATTTCCACATGAATAAACAAAGATCTTGCATAGATCTGAACATATTCACGGTGAAAAGGATTGAAAGATGGTTCCTAACTTTCTTTCAACTCTTTTACACTCAATGCACACAAAAACCGATAGAATCGGAGCTCATTCTGATCTTCTACTTTTTCTTAGTGATGTATCGGTTCAAGATCTCAATTCTATCTAGGAGACTGAGTTTGGGCATTTATTTCCTTATTAGCTCCGACGATCGCTCTCTTTTGTTGTGACTTTTTCATTTTCTTTATTCTCTCTTGAACTCCTCTACTAAACCAGTCTCTTTTCTTAGTAGTAAAGGGTTCCTTAGATTGGGCCTTAAATATAAATATTCCTTTCTCAGTATTGGCTGAGTATCCTGAGGGATCTGGCTAAGATAATGTTCCTTATCTTTTGTTGAATTATTTAAGTGGCGATAAGCGCTAGAAGTTCCTTGCGCACTCATACTGTAAACTAACAAATAGTCAAATAACACATAACACATATTCACATAATTTATTCCCTAACACAAAATTTGGAATTTCAGTGTCAGCAGAACACTTCTTTGGCTTAAATTAGTGGTGTAGCTCTGATACCACCTTCTGTCACAGCCCCTGACCCCTCCCCGAGAGCGGGAGCCGTGAGTCTCAGAGCAGATGGTATTGGTGTTTATTAATTTGGCAGCGGAAAGTTTCATCAGGACCGTAGTTAGGAAATATTGTTTATCAGAGTTAAACACCATAATATTTAAAATAGTCGATCGGATAGAATCCAAGTTTTACTGATAATATAGTTATAATAAATGGGACAAAACCCGATTTTCATTTATAATATATCTATAGAGATAAACCCGAATTATTGAAAACAATTCTCCATTTTATTTAGCTAACTTTTTTAGCCACTTTTCTAAGCCTTCAGTGCTCTCCAACTGACTTTTATTTGGCTTCACACTAAGTTACCTGTAACACGTGTTTAAAAGATTTTATCAACAAGAAATACTGGTGAGTGAATTCCAGTTTAATCAAAACAGGTTTTATCAATTTACAGCATTGAGGGCGATCTCGCAATTACATTTGTTTACCATTCTACCTTAGTTACCACCCACGATACTATCAATCCATGACTGGTGGTAATGTTACTACTCACAGTGTAGTAACAAATTTTGTATACAATACCCCAACATACCGACGATAATTGTAGAAATACAAATACTCAATCACTGTGAAATATAATTTAAACATTTGAGGTTTGGCAAAAAGGATTTATAAAAAGGAGATTAACTCACAAAAAGGATTTATGAAAAGAAGGATAAACTCACCTTGCTACTTTAGGTATTTCCTTGTGACTTCCTGGTTATAATCTAGTTGAATAAACAATGCACAGGTGTTAGTAAAATAACCCAAATTGTATTAACCGTACAGCTCGAGACAGAACTCCAATGACTGAGTCAGGCAAGGCCCTGACAGGCATTATGGAGTCCTAAATCAATCGGGTGTACACACGAGACAGAATTCCAATGACTGAGTCGGGCAGAGTCGACATGCATTACGGAATCCTAGATCAATCGTGTAAGGTAATAGCAGGGTTAAAGTACTTACAACGAGGTAGAGCTTCGCTTCTTAGGCGGGGGGGGGGGGGTATTAGGCTAGAGTTTTAACTCTTTAGAAGTTTTGAGAGGAAAATATAAAGTTGAACGAGTTGAAATGCAGGTCTCGGCCCCTTTTATAGCTGTTCGTCTAGTCCGTCGCGCCTCGCGACAGCTTCTACTTCATCTGTCGCGCCCCGCAAGGACCTTAAAGGCGGCGGTAGTTGTTACTGAGTCATCACTGGTGTCGACGCGTGTCCTGTCACGTGGTGGGCTGTGGCTCCGCCACTTTTTGCTCGGTCGCGCCCCGCGACAGCTAAGGAAGAGTCGGTCGCGCCCTGCGACAGACTGTTATTTCTTGTTTTTCTTGATTTTTGCAAGTACGTAGGTATCTCAGGTCCATTTCTTATGTACGGAATGTATTTGGGAGTGTTTAGGGTCATGTTAAGGGTTCTAGGGAAGCTGTTACATTTTGTGATGGTAACTGAAGGAAGTACGTGGCTTTGATTTTGTTGTCATCTCTATTTGCCTACCTATGTTTAGCTTCTTCGGACATATATATATATAGGAGTATCTTAAGAATTTTTAGGAGAGTATTTATATTTTGTAATCACCTAAGGATAGGTGATGATATTGTTTTAAGATCTAAACACAAGATAACTTGTGTTAGGGTCCTAGAAAGGTTATAGTATAGGTCAAAGCATTAATAATAACCTAATTCCTTATAACCATGGCTCTGATACCAACCTTTCCTGTAACACCCGACCGCGTAAAACAATAAACCGCGGTGGAAACGTCGGGGAGTCACGTCACAGGATAAATTCTTTCACAACACATGGCATTTGAAGTTACGTTTTATTGAATTAATAAGTGTTTTACATTGTCTTAGAGTAAAGAGAATCAAGTTCAAACATATTTTCTTTCAAATTTTAAGTCATTAAAGCCCGCGTTCATCCTATGTTAAGCATGCATATCAATCATCAAACAACAGCTCCTGAAACATATGTGAAAAGATAGTCAACATAAAAAGCTGGCAAGTACATAGGTTTTGTGTGTGTCAAATTCATGGCTTTGATACATATTGCAATACCTCGTCCGACTATGAGAGTTGATAAGTGAAAACCTTGTATTAAAAGTGTTTAATAATGTAATATAATTAATCAACTAAAACATGTTGGTTAAAGTTTGAAAACCTTGTAGCCATGAATCTTTAGCAAAACACTTGTATTGTAAAACCAAGTAGTAAATTGATTTAAAAGAAATATTTGTATGGTTTATATCTTTAAGTGAAAGTTGTTGTGTGACATCTTTTGAAAACATTTTCAAGTGATCCAGATAACGTTACGACATGTAATATGATAAAAAGCACTTATATATAGGAAGTACCAGCGGCGTATCCACCATGATTTTATCACATAACAACCGTCTCGTTATCTAAATCACTTACCATAAACCAATCGTCCAAATCGTCCGTGTTATCAATCATCTGTGTTATAAAACCAATTGTCTATCATCCGTGTTATTAATCATTCGCCAATCGTCCGTGTTATAACCAAATTGTCAATCGTCCGTGTTTTAATTGTGAAAATTTTTGGTCGTTCTTTATTAAATGCATTCAAACCTGTGTGACTCGTCTAGACCACCAAAGGGTCTCTTTATATCGACTAACAAACCACCAAAGGGTTTGTTAAAATAACAGATTCTATCGTTCCCCAAACTACCCACCAAATCCAGTTAATAGTCTAGTAACGGGACTGTCAGTCCTATGGTACCATAACATACTACTGGTCGTGTGACAACCCGAACTTTCAAGGTTAGTAACATTTCATCTTGTGATCTTAACTCTCGTTATCCCTCTCCTATGTATTAAAACGCTCTATTCTGTTAAACGTTAACGTAAGATAACCTTGTTAATGGACATATTAATATTCATTGGGCCACGCGTGTGTTGGGCATTTTGTCAACACCTCAAAACTATACATCATATCGGCCTGGTAGTTGTAACCAAATAAGTAATGTATCAGCCCAGCTTATTAGAAGCCCAATCATGAAATAAATAAACACAAGTGGGTTCGGCCCACACCTGTTCCGATTTGATATACACGCATACTCCCATGCATCCCTCTCGTTATCACAGAGATAAAAAAAAAAAACCAACCCTAACCTCTCCACTCCAAACGTGCGGCAACCATCATCAACATCTCCACTCCAAACTTGCGGCAGCCATAATCAACGCCTTTTCAGCCGATACGTAGCCACCGATCACTGGTAAGGCCTCACCCAGCCTTACGTCTGCAGTTCTTTAAGATAGTACTGTTGTCGCGGTTCTTCGTCACGGTTTCGGTTTGGGATTGGGCTGTGAATTTATGTTAAGTGGAACGATGCTCATATATAAATACAATTGTCTTCCAAACTTGGTTACGGTGTGTGAACTTGTACGCATGAGTATATAACAAAACTATAGACATGAATGATATGAAGATGATGTATGTGACGTTAGGCATGAACGTGTCGTATGAACGGGTAACCGGAACTTGTTGAGCTGATGGTACATATAAACATAACCGTAGGTTCATGATTGTGTGTGGACATGAAACGCATTGACGACGTCGAATATATCCGTAAATGTATATACATGCCTTTGGTTGAGTGATTTCATGCAACTGTTTACAGTTATATGTGTATAAGTGAATCTGTATGATAAGTGTAGACATGGTTGTGTAAGCGCATACATATATTCGCGAGCACGAAATCGATCTTATGTACTTGGTTGTATAGCCGGGAAGTTGTGCGGTGCGTCGAGCACGTGTGCACGATTCTCCTTATGAATGACATATAGGAACTTGAGTAGCTCTCTTAGTATACGTGAATGTAGTCGTGCTCGGTTGAATGTGTATTGAATAATAAGAATTATGCCAATCTGAATATATGTGAGCGATGTGTGCATGTGCGAGGCTATGATAATATGTGGTAATATGATGAGGGTCTCGAGCATAGATTTCAATGTGTTCATAGGATTGTATCACTACATATACAAGCTGCTTTAGGTGGGAACACATGATATGGTGGATTTGGATGGGAGTTTGTATATTATATGTAATTAATGTGATATTATATATATGTACATGAACTTAATTTCGAGTAGAATGTGCATGGTCTAAGTGTTGGTTTCATGTGGTGATATGCAATGCAATAATTAATACAATAATTACAAGTTTGTTTGTGGCATGATCAATGTAGATATATATATCTATCTATCTATATATATATATATATAGACATGATGTTATGTGATGAACTGAGATTTCGTAGGTGCATGTAAGTACATGAGTGTTCGATGTGTACGAACGTGTTATTAGCGATTTAGGTGATAGAGCTTAGTGTGATGTTTAGAGTTCTCGAATTCGAAATCAAGACAATCATGTGAAACTGGGTGACGACATTTAATTAATATATCTAATAATAAAATGGCATCGATATCAGGGCATACCGGACATAGAAGCTGTTACACTCGGTTTACTTTTGTTGAGCACCCTAAGGTGAGTTCATCTCTTGAGCATGCGTCCCGGTGGTTGGGACAGTCAGTGGGTATCCCGGGGAGGGATAAGTCTTTTGGGTAAAAACGGGAATGTTTGATAATATACTCATCCTATCACCATTAAAGTCCCTTTGTGTTGTTTGGTTACCGGGGAGGTAACATGGTATTAGTTAGTAGCGCTACTTAGGTTTGGCAACCTCACCCCGTACCTGGGAGGACGGGTGTTGAACTAATGACCTAGTCATGACCAATGCTTTGATAGGAGCATTGGAGAAAGGGCAAAATTATCAGGAGTCGTCTTGTATTCGGGGTATTATTAACATTACTTTTGGGTTCAAACGCAATGGATTAACTAAGCACTTGGTAACCAACGTTTTTCGTAAAACTATGAACTCACCAGCGTTGTCTGATACACTTGTTGCATGCTCGCAGGTCGTTAGATATCTTGGAATTGGGAACTTGCTGTCTGGAGTAGCTGGAGTGGTCATGGGTCGATTGGAGGGATTCATGTGATTGAATTCTTGATACTATACATTGGTTTTTGAAACAGTTTAACTTTGGTTTATTATTTGCTTCCGCTGAACATGTTGGTTTCATTTAAACTTGTGGATGGTATTTTCATTAATAATTGAGGTTTTATTTATAAACTTGTATGGGTTCAATGTAATTAGTGGCTCGTTGTTGGTACGTTACACGCCTAGCAGGGACATTCCCTAGGTGGTATTTTGGGGGTGTGACAGTTTGGTATCAGAGTCACTGGTTATAGTGAACTTGGTTTTAAAACGCCTTTATAAAACCAGACTATAACTGAACAGATCCGAAATCGACCATGACACTAGGCTCCAGATTGCAAGGTTCGTCTCTCGTATACTCATTGTACTACGTAACTAGTGAACACCTACATATGATATTGCATGTGATTGCACGTTTAGCACAACAGTATGAATTCATGTATTACTTGCAAGTGTTATGTGACTGATAGGGTAGTATTTCCCCAAACATTCATGACTTACGTTTCGTGATGCTCTTTGTTTGCTACTCGAGTGTGAGGAACCATTTGACATGAGTTAGGAGGAGCTAAGATGAGCATGCAAATCACAATATTATTGTGGGTGCACACATAATAATAATGTGGGGTGCATGCGAGTCCCAGTGAGGCTTAACCAGTGAAAAGGGGGTTCCGTTCTGTTATTTGATCAATGTGAAACATAACAGTCTATAGGAGTCATAGCAGTGATTATCTCTTACTCGAACATGATCTTTTCACTCCCTTCTGAACTCTTATGAATCTCGATGCTATTGAGTATTACTTGAACACACATCTGAACGCCTAGCGAAACGTGTAGAATGTTAGGTGCTTGCACGAACGTCCTTGAGTTGGTTTATACCTTTCTCGCTTTTCTTCGTTTGTTGGAACTCTATGTATTGACGTCTTAGACTCCGAAGTGTGATCACTTCTGCAACGCTCGGGAAACATATCGTGTAATACTCAGTCAACTTGCAAGAACGATGGATAAGAGGATGAGCGTAGTGTCGTACCAACCTTAGTATTAGAATGACCTTGACTATCGGCAACGGACACCAACAGGCTGACTTCAACCGAATCCTTAACCCTAGTTAGTGACTTATGGGAGTTAACTCCTACGGAATAATCGGGACATAAACGATGACAACTGACCATGTGTAACTGCCAACACAAGGAGTAGCACCTTAGGACGTGGCACGAAATGTGACAAGATGGACCCTGTTGGTGAAGGATCGTAGGGCTCCGTTTCAAGCAACGACATTAGAGGTAACGGGTACGACAACATCAAGGTACCCATAATCGCAGCCTGCAGTATGGAAACGAAGGTGACTTCGACAAGGATTGACTATTGTTAAGTCAAAATGTCAACAACCAAGGGAACAATGACAGTATTCGGAATCATCGTGGCCGTAACAACAACACTGGTAGTGGTGCCCATGGAAGGATATTTAGGATTGGCGTAGGTGACGCCAGGCATAATAGCAACATGGTAGCTTGTGTGGGTAGCTACTTGCTTCATCTCTGCTCTGTTTAACCCTGATACGTCTTGAAATCGAACATGTCGTGAAATCGGCTGATGGCAAGGCAATTGAAGCGTCGTATGTTCGTTGGGATGCAAGCTCGACCTTATGGGACAAGTGTTCGACATCGACCTTCCTTTTCGCTATCCTTGGCAGTTACGATGCAGTAGTTAGTGTGGACTCGTTATACAGATATCGCGCAGATATACCCTGTGAGAAGAAAACTTTGTGTATCCCTCTCCCTAGTGGGGAGTCATCGCCTGACCTAAGGTGTCAGAGTGGGATAAAGGTTAGCATCATTTTAGCCATGAAAGCACAGAAGGGACTGCGGAGAGATTACCCCGCTATGCTAACACTCGATTCTGATGTTAAGGCTAAGGAAAAAGAGGATCGAAAATCCACCAATTGTTCGTGATACCTCTCGGTGTGTCACCCGAGGAACTTTCAGGCTTACTTCCACAACTGTTAGGTAGAATCTCAGCTTGATCTCGCACCAGGGACAACCCTGATTACTCATACTGCATACCGTCTTGCACCTGGAGGGTTGCAAGAACTATCTAGTTAACTACAGGAACTATTGGACAGGAGTTTTGTTGGACATAGTTTTTCGCTTTGGGGAGCCCTAGTTATATTCGTGAAGATGAGCCTTATCGTTGGACGTGTGTACCGACTACCGAGAACTCAGCTAGGTGACAGTCAAGAACCGTTTGCCTCGATCATGTATTGCTAGCCAGTCGATCAGGAGCGAGAGTCGAGCTTCCATTCTAGGATTGTCTAACGAACGAGCTATTGCCAGATGGAAGTCTAAGAAGAGAACATTCCTACAACGACATATCAAACACAGTGAGGTCATTTCAACGTTGTATTTCATGACCTTTGGGCTAATAATCACACCAACAGCTTTATGGATCACATAAAACGACTATGCTTATTAATGACGTGTAGAATCATTTCAGGAGAAAGGAACATCATGGACGACATCTGTATCTTACTTTAGCGCTCCTGAGGGAGGAGCCACTACGTGCGAAGTCTTGTTAAATCTCACATCTAGATTTGAGAGAGGCAATTTGATCATGTAACCAACGAAATGGGAATACACGTGGATCTCGCTAGGATCCATTTTGTTAAGAAACTGACCAATACCAAAGATCCCTTCGAAGATACAACAATTCCTTGGTTTCGCTAGATACCATCGCAGATTCGCCATGGGATTTTCGAAGATCGCGTAACTTTAACCTCTTTAACACAACAGGGAGTTGTGTTCGTGGAAGACAAAACGGGAGAACGTCTTTTCAGCTTTCGAAACCCAACATTACAATGCACTGAGCTTCGTTTCTACCCGAGGGTGCGGGTGATTCAGTGGTATACAACAATGGTATGAATCAGAGTTCCAGTTACACGCTAATGCAACACGAGGAAGTGATGGCTTACGTAGTGGATTCACTAGAAGAATTGCATTAGTTACAACCTGCGGTGGAAACCGTGGTCTTTGGATTTAAGTCGGAGGCATTACTTGGACGGTACCAGATGCGCTACTTAGACTGATCACAAGGGCCTCCCGTGTACCGTTGTTTCGAGGGAGCTAAAGCATGTAATGACACCGCTGGATGGAACTTTGAATGATTTCAACTGGGAAACCTAGACGCATATGGACCTCGCAGCACATCAGCGACTCTAACCTACCTGATCAGACTCGCTCTATTCAAACTAGAGAACTGAGGAAAGAGAATTTTCAAGCTGAACCCATGCGGGGCATGGAGAAACAACCTTTGACAGGTCGGACGATATTTGTTACCCCATGGAACGGATGTGGATCTCATTATACGGCAACTGTAGGGAATTTGTGTTGAGCAAAGCACACCGGCTTCGACATTCTAGTCGTCTGGGTATTGACGAGAGATATTAGGATCCATAAGTCTATGAAGGCCCACCCAGTAATGTATAAGAATGATGTTTGACTTATGGGAAAGTCAAGGAGGAGTATCAGTAATCAGAAACACCCATATGGAAATGTAACCAGTAGACTTTCTTGCAATCAAGGAGACTGACGAGTCTTCACAGCTTGTGGATGTTCCTCTGAGTGAGGCGGCCTTTAGGCACGAGGTACCAGCTTCTGTTACCTTTGATTTTGAGCTATACCTGATTTATGGCAGGCAATACGCAACACCGTTGGCTCACATCTAGACATGAGCATTACTTATCATTGTAACACAACCGGACAGAGTAACGAACCATCCTGACACACGAAGACATGCTGCGAGCATGTGCGTGATCGACTTTAGTAAACATTTGGGAAGGATACTTATCTTTGGGTGAGCTCTACTGCAACCATTACCGTTTTAGTATGCATACAGCTCTGTTTGAGGCATTGCGTGGATGATAATGCCAACCTCCTTGTGAGTTGAGGTGGATGACAACCTAATCACGGGTCTAGGACTTGCACACGGTATTGGAAATTGTGTGGCGACAACGCTTGATCGCCAGGAACCCTGATAACTTAGGAAACACCGGGAGTTCACTGCAGGCGAACGTGTCATATTGGAAGTCTCACCCTGGGAGGGTGTGGTACGCTTGGGAAGCATGGCAAGCCTAATTTATGTTACATTGAGTTATTCAGAATTCTAGAAAGAATCGGTCACGTCGCCTACAAACTCAAGTTACCCGACGAATTGAGTTATGCCTCGAATCTAAGGCAGTGTTTGTTCAATGGAACGCTTGTGATACCTTTATTAGCGTCCGATGTTAAAGACAAGTTGCAGATGTTGAAGAATCTATCAAAAACATGGACCAGGAAGTCAAGGTTCGTTAGCATAGTTGTACGACAATCGTGAGAGTTTGTTGGAACTCAAGACGTGGGTCGGAGTTCATGTGGGAGTGCGAGGATCAGATGAAGCTTAAGTATCCTCAACTTTTTCCTGATGACCAATCTAATTCTTGTAGCACTGGCGAATTTCAGGACGAAATTCCGTTTCAAGTTGGAGATGATGTGGCACCTGAGGAAAACCTGCAACAATCTTGATTTACCACTTCACTCCTCTGTGCTAATTTGTCAAATTTCAGGACGAAATTTCTTTCAAGTTGGGGATGATGTGACAACCCAAACATTCAAGGTTAGTAACATTTCATCTTGTTATCTTAACTCTCGTTATCCCTCTCCTATGTATTAAAACGCTCTATTCTGTTAAACGTTAACGTAAGATAACCTTGTTAATGGACATATTAATATTCGTTGGGCCACACGTGTGTTGGGCATTTTGTCAACACCTCAAAACTATACATCATATCGGCCTGGTAGTTGTAACCAAATAAGTAATGTATCAGCCCAGTTTATTAGAAGCCCAAACATGAATAAATAAACACAAGTGGGTTCGGCCACACCTGTTACGATTTGATATACACGCATACTCCCATGCATCCCTCTCGTTATCACAGAGATAAAAAAACCCAACCCTAACCTCTCCACTCCAAACGTGCGGCAACCATCATCAACATCTCCACTCCAAACTTGCGGCAGCCATAATCAACGCCTTTTCAGCCGATACGCAGCCACTGATCACTGGTAAGGCCTCACCCCTTCGTCTGCAGTTCTTTAAGTTAGTACTGTTGTCGCGGTTCTTCGTCACGGTTTCGGTTTTGTTTTCGGTTTGGGATTGGGTTGTGAATTTATGTTAAGTGGAACAATGATCATATATAAATACAATTGTCTTGCAAACTTGGTTAGGGTGTGTGAACTTGTACGCATGAGTATATAACAAAACTATAGACATGAATGGTATGAAGATGATGTATGTGATGTTAGGCATGAACGTGTCGTATGAACGGGTAACCGGAACTTGTTGAGCTGATTGTACATATAAACATAACCGTAGGTTCATGATTGTGTGTGGACATGAAACGCATTGACGACGTCGAATATATCCGTGAATGTATATACATGCCTTTGGTTTAGTGATTTCATGCAACTGTTTATAGTTATATGTGTATAAGTGAATCTGTATGATAAGTGTAGACATGGTTGTGTAAGCGCATACATATATTCGCGAACACGAAATCGATCTTATGTACTTGGTTGTATTGCCAGGAAGTTGTGCGGTGTGTTGAGCACGTGTGCACGATTCTCCTTATGAATGACATATAGGAACTTGAGTAGCTCTGTTAGTGTACGTGAATGTAGTCGTGCTCGGTTGAATGTGTATTGAATAATAAGAATTATACCAATCTGAATATATGTATATATATATGTGAGCGATGTGTGCATGTGTGAGGCTATGATAATATGTGGTAATATGATGAGGGTCTCGAGCATAGATTTACATGTGTTCATAGGATTGTATCACTACATATACAAGCTGCTTTAGGTGGGAACGCATGATATGGTGGATTTGGATGGGAGTTCGTATATTATATGTAATTAATGTGATATTATATATATGTACATGTTTCGAGTAGAATGTGCATGGTCTAAGTGTTGGTTTCATGTGGTGATATGCAATGCAATAATTAATACAATAATTACAAGTTTGTTTGTGGCATGATCAATGTAGATATATATATATATATATATACACATGATGTTATGTGATGAACTGATATTTCGTAGGTGCATGTAAATACATGAGTGTGCGATGTGTACGAACGTGTTATTAGCGATTTAGGTGATAGAGCTTAGTGTGATGTTTAGAGTTCTCGAATTCGAAATCAAGACAATCATGTGAAACTGGGTGACGACATTTAATTAATATATCTAATAATAAAATGGCATCGATATCAGGGCATACCGGACATAGAAGCTGTTACACTCGGTTTACTTTTGTTGAGCACCCTAAGGTGAGTTCATCTCTTGAGCATGTGTCCCGATGGTTGGGACAGTCAGTGGGTATCCCGGGGAGGGATAAGTCTTTTGGGTAAAAACGGGAATGTTTGATAATATACTCATCCTATCACCATTAAAGTCCCTCCGTGTTGTTTGGTTACCGGGGAGGTAACATAGTATTAGTTAGTAGCGCTACTTAGGTTTGGTGTTGGACCCAGTATGGCCTTAACAACTTCTTTTTGCGTAATATGGCAAGTGATTTCAGTATATGTGAAAAAGATGTGCGGAAATGGAAATCAGATTTTCAAGAAACAAGACCTACAGAATTATCAAGTTTATATCACTTCGAAACAAATTAGTTTAACAAGGTGATTGTAAGATTATTATCTGATACAAATGAATCTTGATTTCTGTGGGTGAGAAGAGCAGTGGAGTTTGGGTGTTTGTATATGAATGCTAAGCTTCAAACTCAAGTATCTTCTGTCTCTCGAGCCTTCTATTTATAGACGGCTGTGGACATGAATAAACAATTGTTTATTCATGCAATAAGTCCTGTGTAAAGTAGCAATTTGACATATTCATTGAATCCATCGTTCAAGTTACATTTGTAATCATGATAACCAATAATGTCATGCTTCGGTCATTGGTGGCAGGATAGAGTTGTGATTTTTAGACAAGTGGGTCTTTCATCAGAATCTCTGATAAACCACTTCATCAGAAATTCTGGTGAACAAATCATCAGAAAAGTCTGATGATCAGAATCGTCAGAAACTGATGATATTTCATCAGAAATATCATCAGATCCATCAGAAATGACCTTCTCTGATAATACAAATAAACTCTTGATCAACTTGTGATTCTTTGAAGTAGATACTTTGCATTTCAGTTGTCCTATCTGATTTTCTTCTTCTTGCTGTGATCTTCAGGACTGTTATCTTCTTCAGAGATCCAGTTGATTGAGATTTTCTTCAATACTTACAAATAAAGTTTCCTAACAGTTTCCCCTAAGTATTGTAAGAAAATGAACTACCTCATGAATATAAAATTTCCAAACAGTGGAAACTTAATACATGCAAATTTAAACCAGTTGCTAAAGTTTTGAAAAACAAATTACATAAAAGATGAAGAAAAAAAATAAACAAGTTTTAATTCAGCTTCACTCTCTTATGCACATCTCCTTTCTTTATCTTCTTTTTGTAGGAGATGTACTTGTTGCATCTAACATATATGTCTTTGTACCATTCTCTTGCTTGGATCCATTCTTCAATCATTTGCTCAATTTCTTTTCTGCTTCCCTCCAAGTTCTTTTCTATCTTCTGAAGATGTTCTTGTCTTTTGTTCATGGTTTTCAAGATATACCTCAGAGTTTGATTTGAGTACTTACAAATGCCAACACTTCTGAACAGAGCTTTGTTATTATCATAGTCTCTAAAGATTACACCATATTCTTGTTTTCCATCTTTGCTTGTCTGCATAATGATGTCTCCAGATCTTGCATCTTCCAATATTTCTGAGGGAACTTTAGTCCTTGGTGATCTAAAGTACACCTTTTTGTTGTGCACATGTTCATAATTGATGCATAGATCAAAGTCTGAAAAAGCCATTCTTTCAAATAGCAATATTCCAGCCTTTGATATGCCATTCAATGCCCTTCTGACCTGTTGGTTATTTTTCTTTTCCTTTTCATAGTGATCCTTCATGAACAAAATGTCCAAAGGATGCAACTGGTCAGCTAATTCTTCATCAGTCACCTTCTGTTCATCCCCATTTTCTCTTTGAAGTGTGTATCTGTTTTGTACGTAAGTTCCTCCTATATCATCAGTGGCAACTTCCACTTCATCCACCTTTAAAATTCTCCTTACCGGATTCTCATTCTGCTTGTGAATGCTATATAACCCTCTTTTCATTCTTTCTTCTCTTAACCCTAGTCTGGTAGGAGATAGTGATCTTGGCATTTCATCTTCTTTTGTCAAATAGTAACTCACCAGATTGTATTCAGGAAATGTCATTACATCCCTGGCAATTTCTTTAACCATGATGGACTTGGTTTCAGAGATTTTTCTCTTAACAATCTTTGACTTTGCCTCTGACTCACCTTCTTGTTCCCATTCTTTCATTGTTTGTATATTCATATATTTGCTTATTGCAGAGTCATCAGATACTGTTGGATTTGGAACAGCAACTAGCAGTTTCAAATTTGTAATGACTTGAGGTTTTGCAGCTGCTAACCTTTTCAGCATTTCACCTTTTGGGATATTTGGAGGTGGACCCATCATTGTGGTATCAGCTTTGGTGATTGGTGTGGTTGATGATTGTTGAGGTGTTGACTTTGGAGCTTTCTGATGTGAGCTTACAGCAGGAATTTCCTTCATGAGTTCTTGAGGATCCACTTTGGCTAAACTTGCAATATTGATTTGCATCTTCTCCATTATTTGTTGTGTTTCTCTTACCAGTTTTGAGTTGATGGCCATGTTTTTCTGAACTTGGTTGTATTCAGCTTGAGCTTCCATCTGATTTTCAGCCCATTCTTTTGACAGCTTCTCAAGGGCATCTGTGATACTGTTATTACTTGCCCTTAGAATGGTAACTTCTTCCAAAACTCTGTTTCCACTGCTTGACTGCCTTGACTCCATCACATTTACAACTTGTGCTTTGATCTTTTCTATTTCTGTGAGAATCATTTAGATTTCTGATGCAGAAATGTTGAGTTCTGGTGCTTTTTCTTTCATTTTCTGAAGAGACTTTAGTGCTTTAGTGTTATCATCAGTTTGTTTCTTTATTGCTTCCACTGATTCTGACAAAGTCTTCATCTCAGCCCTTTAACCTTGTATTTCTGACAGCAACATATCAAGTTTTTCTTCCACTGGATTCCTTTTGCATACTTTGTAAACATTTTCCAACATAGTTTCCAGATTTTCTTGATTCATGGGGTTTTTCAGGGATATTTGGAACAAAAGATGTTCCTGCTAACATTCCAGCTGCAAACATATTTGCTGCTGTTTTGGAAATGATAGGGTCACTTTTGGCTTTACCAGAATTTGGTGCAGCCTTGAGCTTGCCAGTATCATCTCCACCAGTGGTGAGTGACATACTCTCATCCTGGATTTCCTTATATCCTTGAATCACATCAATATGTGATTCTCCATAAGTTTTTAAGGTAAACATATTACCTTTTTCCAGATTTCCTCGATCAGTTTCCTGATCTCTATCTGTTGAGACCTCATACTCCTCTTTATTTTCTGATTCAGAGTTGAGATTAAAAGCACTAGTAACCTCTTTATCAACATCAGTTTTTTCATGTTCTAAGTTATAAGAAACATTTACTGAACTTTCTGAGTTAGTTTATTTTGAGTGAGTATCAACTAAAACAGTTCTTGAGAGAGATGTACCAGCGATATGGGATTCATCATGATGTATTACTTCAGTTGCTTCAATTTCAGTGTCATCAAATTGAGCTTTTTCATAATGATCTCCAGCATCTTCATGAACTCTTCCAGCAATATGTGATTCTGCATGATGTTTTTGTGCTGTCTCTTGTAGCATATCAAAATCTGGATGAATTCTTCCTTCATGAATTTGATCATTTTCAGCATTATCTGGTAAGTTGGTAATCATAAGAATTCCTTCTCCTCCTGCCTCTTTTGATGATCTTGACTTTTGTTCTTCATCTCCTTCTAGTGATGAAGAGTATTTGAAAACTTCTCTGCTGGCTGAGTCTGATTTGGTTAGAAGTGCCTCATACTTTATTCTGAACTGTGAATCTGGTGTTATGAAACATAGCATGCTTTCTGGTAATATAGGGATATCTTTGTCAGATTCCCATCCATGATTAGAACTCCAGGCCTTCATTGTGTTTGATCTCCACAGATTTTCCAAAGTTGGAATTTCTATTTCTCTTGTAGCAAATGTTTCAGAAATGAAAATAGAAATTAACCTCGGATATGGCAGATGTGAGATTATTTTTCCATTTTTGGTGATGATTGACCTCTTGATCAGGTTAAAGATTTCTAACCCATAATCAATTCTGAACCCAGTTATGAGTCCATACATGATTGTTAGAACAGCTTGATTAATCTATCAGTTCCTCCGATTTTTGAGGTGAGACATTTGTTTAATACTTCCATCATCACTTGCCAGATCACTGGCGATTCATTTCTTCTGATTGAACCAATTTTGTTGATCTTCTTGTTTTTATAACCAAGCCCAATGATAAAACTTAGAGTAAATTACAAGTTTTGTCCTTTATGTTTACATCAAATTGCAGGCGTTGTCCTTTTGGCCAAAAGTTTACAGGCGGTGTCCTTAACCTTTCAAAATCTTGCACGTTTTGTCCTTTAGGCCAAACCTAGTTAGAAATCTTAGTTAATTTTTGTCATGTGCAATACACATGAGGGTAAAATGGTCTTTTTATCTCTTAACCCTTTCAATTGCATCTTTCACTTCTCCAATAACTCTCCACACATTAAATTTCAAACTCAAGACATGAAATGTTTGATTCTCGCCTTTCCAGACCCCTACGAAAACTGTGTAGTCATCTCTGGATGAATCATAACCAAAACCCCAACAGAATAATGGTGAACTTATCAAACTGGAATTAGGTCTCAACTGTCCTACTTCTCTAGTCAGCGGATTGATTACTAAAACTTTACGACTAAACTCAGAGGATATGATGATGCATACCAGGCCAACAAGCTCATGACCATAAGTAGCTGCTAAATCAATTCTTTGACTGGTGTAGCCGTATATGTTATTATAACTACTGTTCTGATGACGACTAATAAAACCAGGACTTGTGATTAAAATGTTCTTTTTATCCCTGAGCCCTTTCAGTTTCATCTTCAACTGCATCTTCCAAATCCTCATCACACTCGCAATCATCACTCTAGTTGTCTGGTTCATTTTCTGCCCTAACGTCCCCAAATTTCACATAGATGACGTCACTCTTACGCAATTCAATCTCTCCGATTCAAACGACACTCTCCACTACAACCTCAACGTTAACATGACGTTCCGTAACCCTAACTGCCGGTTAGGGATCTATTACGATAAGATAGAAGCTAACGGTTTGTATCACGGCGTTAGGTTTTCAACGGTGGATGTGGTAGGGTTTTATTTAGGGCATAAGAAGGGGAACAATGTGAGTGCAGTGTTTAAAGGGGAACAGGTTGTGAGTGGTGTGAAAGGGAAGTATGAGGCTGAGAATGGTGATGGTGTTTTCAAAATTGATTTGAAGTTGAGGTTGAAGATTAGGTTTAAAGTGTGGTGTATGAAAACGCCCAAATTTAAGCCCAAATTTGACTGTGAAGGTTTCGTTGAGTGTTGAAGGTAGGGTTTCTGATCAGAAGTTTGAGAGGACCAAGTGTGATTTTGATTGGTAGAGATGATGCTGATGAAGATGATGATTTTGATTGGTAAAATGGTTGTCACACCCCGACCACGTAAAACATCAAATCGTGGCGGAAACGTCGGGGAGTGTTGTAACAGAATTATTGTTCCATAACCAAGGTAATTTAAATAATATTTTATTCATCACCCAAGGGTGGAATACATTGTTTCAAACGAGAACCCACAAGTTACATTGTCTTAAAATAAAAAAGAAACAAAGTACATAACAAGTTTTAACTAGTCTAGATCTATTTTATCGTCACTAAGGCCCAAGTCCATCCTAGTGTATCACGATCGTCCTATGCATTTGCTCCTGAAACACATGTGAAAATAGGTACGTCAGCATAAAAATGCCTGTGAGATACATAGGTTTTGTGAAAATAGGATCCATGACTTAGGTTTTAGAAAAAAAGTTTAATGAAATGTAGTCATGAACCTTGTTGATTGTATTGTTTGTAAATCATTTGAAAAACGATGGTAGATATGTATTTTTGAAAGAATAATGTAATGTTAAATGAATAACCAAGTAAAATAAGTTGTATAAAACAAGTTGTTTGTAGAACAATGTATTGTGAAAAATATATGTTATATAGCTAAACTGAAATGATTTAAACAACGCTGCGATGCGTAATATCATACAAACACTTATATATAGGAAGTACCAGCGGCGTATCCACCATGTTTGTATCATATTACACATGCCTCGTTACTTAAATCACTTACCCAAACAAACCACCAATGTAAACATGTTTATGTTTAACCAAATGTCAAAATGTTTATGCGAAAAACCATATCTAACGTCAAGTGTAAATCATGTAATGTGTGTAACAAATGTCAAAATGTCTATGTCAATGTCAATCATGTCATGTGTAAACAAAATGTCATGTATGGTAAGTGAAATATGTATCAACTAAACCATAGGTGAAAATGCACAAAACAAAGTATTGAAGTAAAACTTAGTTTAAATCAACGTTTTGTGGAGATGCATGCTATACTGAATACAAACATTTATGCGGTATTGTGAAAATGCATACATTCAAGCCTTGTGACTGTGGTGATAAACCTTTTAACAAATTAAAGGTCTATCGGTTTTTATTTTTAAATCGAATTCGGTCATTCCTTTCATCCAAACATACCCAGGATGTCAGGAATGGGAGTTGTCAATTCCTATGGTACCACTACCTACTAACGAGCGGCGTGATCAAAGTTAATGAATGTATATTGTCCCACTTAAACAAACCAAATGTCATACCCAAAATATAAACATGTGAAAACAGTGCACTAAGTATGTAATCAAATGTACACACATAGCGTGAAATATCAAGTAAAACAAATGTACTAAGTATGATGAACATACATAGCATGAAAATGGTAAATCAAATGTACTAAGTATGATGAACATACATAGCATGAAAAGGTAATGTAAAACAAGTGTACTAAGTATGATGAACATACATAGCATGAAAATGTCATGTAAAACAATGTACTAATGAACATAGCAAGTATATAATGCGAAAACATGAAAGCATGAAAGTAACAAGTAGGCACATGTGTTTCACCCCAAAATGTTTAGAAAACAGTAAAAGAGGGGACTATGTACTCACTTGAGATTGCTTAGAAGTCGTAGGATAACCACCAAGCAATGCTAGAAGATCACGGAATGAAACGACACCTATATAGGTATCTACATTAATAAACGGACCTATCGGAGGATCGGGTAGTACGAGGTTTTGAAACCCAAATAAGTGTGGGAACTTATGTAATATGGTCTGACAAAGCCTACGTACTAAAACGAAACCTATCCTAAGTGCTCTTGACCCGTTACCACCCGCTTAGGTAGCTTGTGCTACTTTAACGCGTCGTTCGCGTAAAACGTGTTCGGAATGCCTAACTAGCCCTATGATAAACAAGATATGCCTTAACATGTTCAATATTGTTGTTAAATCAGTTTAGATACCAAAAATTATGTTACATAGGCTTAAAATGAATTTTGGCGTAAAAAGGGTATTTTGGTAATTTACCTAAGGCACATACGTTACCTATCATACAACTAGTTAAACGATGTGACCATAAGGTATAACCTCGGAAGGTTATTCTTTATACAACTATGGTCACCTAATATGTTTGGTCGGATCCTAATGATTGACCAAATGGGTCGGGTTCGTAAGCATAAGCGATTGATTAGATCGCTTACCTTACGACCCTTAGACAAGCACAAAACTAGTAGCGACGAGCTAAACATGCTAGAACATGTTTAGTGAAGTTAGAAAACAGGTTTGGTATTAAAACAAACGGTTTTTATACCCTAGAGTAGTTTGGTTACAAAATACGCGAGAAATCGCATTTTGGCCGAAACTACGACTCGTCACTGAGCCTAGATAACGTGGTAATCAGTAGGTATAGTCACTAGGGACTATAACAAACAAACATAGGGATCAAATAACTTTATTTCATTGATAATTGAACTATTTACAATGATTACAAGCACAGATGTCACAGTCTCCCCTACTTGTGGGAATTTCGTCCCGAAATTCGTTTAGAAGAAACTCGTGGGAAAAGATGTGGATATTTTGCCTTCATTTGATCTTCACGTTCCCAAGTAAACTCAGGTCCACGTTTAGATTCCCAGCGAACTTTTACCAACGGAATGCGCTTGCGTTTAAGCCATTTGACTTCACGATCCATAATTTCCACAGGTTTCTCAACAAAATGAAGTGTTTTATCGACACGGATTTCGTCAAGTGGTATGTGGAGGTTCTCATCAGCTAAACACTTTTTGAGATTGGATACGTGGAAGGTTGGATGAACATTTCCAAGTTCGGGAGGTAATGCAAGTCTGTAGGCTACCTTACCGATTCTTTCGACGATCTTGAATGGTCCAACGTATCTAGGTGCAAGTTTTCCTTTCTTTCCAAATCTGATCACACCTTTCCAAGGTGAGACCTTAAGTAATACACGATCACCGACTTGGAATTCTAAGGGCTTGCGTCGTTGGTCCGCGTAACTCTTTTGACGGCTTCGAGCTGCCTGTAAGTTATCACGAACTTTCTTAACCTTGTCAGTTGTCTTTAGAATGAGGTCAGGTCCAGTAAGCTGAGCCTCACCTATTTCATTCCAGCAGACGGGTGAACGACATTTTCGACCATAGAGAGCCTCGAAAGGAGCCATGTTGATGCTGAAGTGATAACTATTGTTGTAAGAGAATTCAATCAATGGAAGATGTGAATCCCAACTACCACCAAAATCGATCACACAAGCTCTAAGCATATCCTCCAGAGTCTGGATTGTTCTTTCAGTTTGGCCATCTGTTTGTGGATGATATGCTGTGCTCAGATTGAGTTGGGTCCCCATAGCAGATTGCATGGTTCTCCAAAAACGAGAAGAGAAACGAGCATCTCTATCAGAAATAATGTTCAGGGGAACACCATGTCGAGATACGATTTCATCCACATAGATTTTAGCCAGATCTTCAGCAGATAGATTCTCACGGATCGGCAGGAAATGCGCTGACTTTGTAAGACGATCAACAACTACCCAGATGGCATCATGACCTTTCTTAGTGCGCGGGAGTTTGGTAATGAGATCCATAGCAATGTTTTCCAATTTCCAAACTGGGATCTCAGGTTGCTCCAAAAGACCATAAGGATGCTGGTGTTCAGCCTTAACCTTGAGACAAGTAAGGCATTTTGAAACGTACAAGGCAATGTCTTTCTTCATACCAGGCCACCAATACTGAGTACGAAGATCCTTATACATTTTGTCTGAGCCGGGATGAACAGAATAACGAGACTTATGGGCTTCATCCATAAGCAAAGTGCGAAGATCATCTTGGCTTGGGACCCACAAACGGTCCATGAAATAATATGATCCATCTTCCTTCAGCACAAGATCAGGCTTAATGTGATAGGGTAATTCCTTACCCATCAAGTCTTGTGAAACACAAGCCTGTTGAGCCTGAGTAATGCGTGCTTGGATATCAGATCGAGCTTGAACAGCAGATTGAACACGAACACAATGAAGCATAGTACGTTCCTTACGACTTAATGCGTCAGCCACAACATTCGCTTTACCAGGATGGTAGCGAATTTCGCAATCATAGTCATTTAGGAGTTCCACCCAACGTCTTTGCCTCATGTTAAGTTCTTTCTGATTGAAGATATGCTGAAGACTTTTGTGGTCAGTGAAAACCACGCATTTTGTACCGTACAAATAGTGTCTCCAGATTTTGAGAGCGAAGACAACTGCACCCAACTCAAGATCATGAGTGGTGTAGTTTCTCTCATGTACCTTCAATTATCTTGATGCGTAGGCTATGACTTTATTCCTTTGCATCAGAACACAGCCAAGACCCAATTTCGATGCATCATAGTAAACAACAAAATCATCATTGCCCTCAGGCAAAGTTAGAATAGGTGCATCACAAAGCTTCTGCTTCAAGGTCTGAAATGCTTCTTCTTGCTTACAACCCCATTCAAAGGGTTTGTTCTTCTGAGTTAGAGCAGTTAGAGGAACTGCAATCTTTGAGAAGTTCTTGATGAAGCGGCGGTAATAACCCGCAAGACCAAGAAAAGAACGAACCTCAGTAGGAGTAGTAGGCGTATCCCAATCCTTAATCGCACTGATCTTGGAGGGATCTACATGTATACCTTGTTCGTTGACAATATGTCCCCAAAAATTGAACTTTCTTAAGCCAAAATTCACACTTGGAGAACTTGGCAAAAAGTTGCTCTTTCTTTAGGAGTTCCAGAGTAAGACGAAGATGGCGCTCGTGATCAGCTCGCGTCTTAGAATAAATCAAGATGTCATCAATAAAAACAATGATGAACTTATCCAAATAAGGCTTACAAACCCTATTCATTAAGTCCATGAAAACAGCAGGAGCATTGGTCAAACCGAATGGCATGACTGTGAACTCATAATGCCCATATCGAGTGCGGAATGCTGTTTTGGGAATATCCTCTTCATGCACACGAAGTTGATGATACCCAGAACGAAGATCAATCTTCGAAAAGCAAGTAGCACCCTGTAATTGGTCAAATAGATCATCAATGCGAGGTAGGGGATATCGATTCTTGATGGTAAGCTTATTCAGCTCACGATAATCGATACACATTCTGAAGGATCCATCCTTTTTCTTGACAAAAAGAACGGGAGCACCCCAAGGTGAAAAGTTAGGACGGATAAAACCTTTGTCAGAAAGCTCTTGAAGCTGCTTAGACAGTTCTTGCATCTCAGATGGTGCAAGACGATATGGAGCTCTGGCAATAGGATTTGCACCAGGTACAAGATCAATACGGAACTCGACTTGGCGTGCTGGGGGTAGACCAGGTAACTCTTCAGGAAACAGCTCCGGATAATCCCGAACAACAGGGATATCTTGAATAGACTTACCTTGGTCTTTATCTGCCGTAACATGTGCCAGGAAGGCCACATAGTTCTTTCGCAGATACTTCCGAGCTTGAAAACAAGACATAAGTTGAGGCTACTAGCAGGTTTTTCATCACGAACCTGTAGTATCTCACCTGACGAAAGCGGCACACGAACGATCTTCTCAAAACAAACTACCTCTGCGTGATGCTTGGCTAACCAATCCATACCAACAATAATGTCGAAGCTCCCAAGTTGCATAGGCGTGAGGTCAATAGGAAAAAGATGGTCGTTAAGGTTCAACTGGCAGTTGCGAAGAACAGAATCAAGAACAATGGGTTCACCATTCGCAACTTCTACTGTCAAAGGCTTTCCTAGTTTCGTTCTAGTCACGCGAGCAAAGGCTCAAAAGATAACGACACAAAACTCTTATCGGCCCCTGAATCAAAAAGAATAGATGCAGGTTGATTATTAACTAAGAACGTACCGTTCACCACCTCGTTGTCTGCTTGCGCCTCAACAGCATTCATATTAAAAGCTCGTCCACGAGCCTGAGCCTGAACTTGATTTGCATTAACCAGCCTTGGACACTGGTTTCGATAATGGGTCAGGTCTCCGCAATTAAAGCACGAGCCAGGAGGATAGTGAGGTCGTGCAGCTTGTGCTTGCTGTTGAACAGGTAGTTGAGCTCCCTGTTGGGCTGGATTTCTAGCAGAACGATAAACCTCTGCAAGATGACCCGATTTTCCACAGTTGGTACAGAAACGACACGGGAGTTGCTGTTGATGGTGACTATTGCACCTATTGCACAAAGGTGCATTCCCTTCATACCGCTTCTTTGCGGGAGGCTGCGCTGGCTGATTGGGAGCCGCTTGGTTCTGTTGGGCAGTGATGGCAAAATTTTGGGAAGCCTTTCGCTTCCTGGAGCCCTTTGATGAGCCAGAATCCTTCCCCTTCTTACCTTTCTTGCTATCCCCTTTGTCAGACGCCTGATTCTTGCCCTTGTCACCCTTCCTATGCAATTTACCCTTTCTGATCTGCGATTCTGTCAACGTTGCAGATAGTTCGATTGCCTGACGAACAGTGGTAGGTTTACTACCAGTAACGATGTCTTGCACAGAGTCAGGTAGACCATCGATGTATCTTTCGATAGCCTTGTCAAGTGGGGTGACCATTGTTGGGCATAACAAACTCAACTCTTCATATCTATCATTATACGCCCGGTGCTCACCACTAACCTGTTTCAGATCGTCAAACTCCCTTTCCAACTTTCGTAGCTCATGACGAGGACAAAACTCAGTCATCATGAGAGTCCTCAATTCAGCCCATGTTTGCACTAAAGCGACTTCAGCACCTCGATCTCTCATAACCCCGTTCCACCATGTTAACGCCCTCTTCTGAAAAACACTTGAAGCAAACTCAACTTTGCGATTATCAGGGCATTGAACATGATGGAAAGTATTCTCAATGCTCTCAAACCACTGAAGGAGCCCAGTTGCCCCCTCAGTACCACTGAACTTGAGTGGTTTAGCCGAATTGAAGCTCTTGAAGTTACAAGGAGCGTTCTGATTGATGTTGGCTTGGTTAAACTGAGCAATAGGATTCGGGAACGCAGCAGCCATATGCTGTGCGATGATTTCTGCCAGTTCGGCATTGGGTAGCTGATTTTCGCGTCGAGGAGGCATGCTAAAAAGAGGAAAACATGAGAGGAAACGAGTGAGATGATTAGATGAAAAGAACGAGACGAAACAAAATCAACAAAGCAAGGATGGTGGTCATTTGTCCGTATCACAAAGCAAACAAACGACACACAGTGACTAATCAAAGTAAATGGGCTCATAAATAATGCTTAGCGAAGACATGCTCGCCTATAAGTGAACACTCACCCCAGGAGTTCCTAGGTAAGAGTGACTGGTCCGATTATGTGGATTTGTACGAACACTCTAGCCTTAGACAGAAAACCCATGGTACAGGCATTCACCCTTCCAGTTTGTACGTGTTCACACTATTTAGAACCCAAAACTTCGACGAGATTTTGAAAACTTGGAAGGCACAAGGCCAAAAGAATCATTTAAAAACAAATGATAAAGTTTCAAAATCAAATTGAAAAACCAAAAAGGGTTCAAAACCATATAAGAAATCATTTGAAAACAGAAGATTGTTTTTCAAAAATCGTTTTAGAAAACTGGGTTCTTGTTTTGGTGATCACCTAAGGATAGGTGAAGTGCATGTTTTAAAATCTAAACACAAGACAACTTGTGTTGGGGTCCTAGAAAGGTTATAGTCTAGGTCAAAGCATTACTAATAACCTAATTCCCTATAACCATTGGCTCTGATACCAACTCTTCTGTCACACCCCGACCACGTAAAACATCAAATCGTGGCGGAAACGTCGGGGAGTGTTGTAACAGAATTATTGTTCCACAACCAAGGTAATTTAAATAATATTTTATTCATCACCCAAGGGTGGAATACATTGTTTCAAACGAGAACCCACAAGTTACATTGTCTTAAAATAAAAAAGAAACAAAGTACATAACAAGTTTTAGCTAGTCTAGATCTATTTTATCGTCACTAAGGCCCAAGTCCATCCTAGTGTATCACGATCGTCCTATGCATTTGCTCCTGAAACACATGTGAAAATAGGTACGTCAGCATAAAAATGCCTGTGAGATACATAGGTTTTGTGAAAATAGGATCCATGACTTAGGTTTTAGAAAAAAAGTTTAATGAAATGTAGTCATGAACCTTGTTGATTGTATTGTTTGTAAATCATTTGAAAAACGATGGTAGATATGTATTTTTGAAAGAATAATGTATGGTTAAATGAATAACCAAGTAAAATAAGTTGTATAAAACAAGTTGTTTGTAGAACAATGTATTGTGAAAAATATATGTTATATAGCTAAACTGAAATGATTTAAACAACGCTGCGATGCGTGATATCATACAAACACTTATATATAGGAAGTACCAGCGGCGTATCCACCATGTTTGTATCATATTACACACGCCTCGTTACTTAAATCACTTACCCAAACAAACCACCAATGTAAACATGTTTATGTTTAACCAAATGTCAAAATGTTTATGCGAAAAAACCATATCTAACGTCAAGTGTAAATCATGTAATGTGTGTAACAAATGTCAAAATGTCTATGTCAATGTCAATCATGTCATGTGTAAACAAAATGTCATGTATGGTAAGTGAAATATGTATCAACTAAACCATAGGTGAAAATGCACAAAACAAAGTATTGAAGTAAAACTCAGTTTAAATCAACGTTTTGTGGAGATGCATGCTATACTGAATACAAACATTTATGCGGTATTGTGAAAATGCATACATTCAAGCCTTGTGACTGTGGTGATAAACCTTTAAACAAATTAAAGGTCTATCGGTTTTTATGTTTAAATCGAATTCGGTCATTCCTTTCATCCAAACATACCCAGGATGTCAGGAACGGGAGTTGTCAATTCCTATGGTACCACTACCTACTAACGAGCGGCGTGATCAAAGTTAATGAATGTATATTGTCCCACTTAAACAAACCAAATGTCATACCCAAAATATAAACATGTGAAAACAATGCACTAAGTATGTAATCAAATGTACACACATAGCGTGAAATATCATGTAAAACAAATGTACTAAGTATGATGAACATACATAGCATGAAAATGATAAATCAAATGTACTAAGTATGATGAACATACATAGCATGAAAAGGTAATGTAAAACAAGTGTACTAAGTATGATGAACATACATAGCATGAAAATGTCATGTAAAACAATGTACTAATGAACATAGCAAGTATATAATGCGAAAACATGAAAGCATGAAAGTAACAAGTAGGCACATGTGTTTCAACCCAAAATGTTTAGAAAACAGTAAAAGAGGGGACTATGTACTCACTTGAGATTGCTTAGAAGTCGTAGGATAACCACCAAGCAATGCTAGAAGATCACGGAATCAAACGGCACCTATATGGGTATCTACATTAATAAACGGACCTATTGGAGGATTGGGTAGTACGAGGTTTTGTAAACCAAATAAGTGTGGGAACTTATGTAATATGGTCTGACAAAGCCTACGTACTAAAACGAAACCTATCCTAAGTGCTCTTGACCTGTTACAACCCGCTTAGGTAGCTTGTGCTACTTTAACGCGTCGTTCGCGTAAAACGCGTTCGGAATGCCTAACTAGCCCTATGATAAACAAGATATGCCTTAACATGTTCAATATTGTTGTTAAATCAGTTTAGATACCAAAAATTATGTTACATAGGCTTAAAATGAATTTTGGCATAAAAAGGGTATTTTGGTAATTTACCTAAGGCACATACGTTACCTATCATACAACTAGTTAAACGATGTGACCATAAGGTATAACCTCGGAAGGTTATTCTTTATACAACTATGGTCACCTAATATGTTTGGTCGGATCCTAATGATTGACCAAATGGGTCGGGTTCGTAAGCATAAGCGATTGATTAGATCGCTTACCTTACGACCCTTAGACAAGCACAAAACTAGTAGCGACGAGCTAAACATGCTAGAACATGTTTAGTGAAGTTAGAAAACAGGTTCGGTATTAAAACAAACGGTTTTAATACCCTAGAGTAGTTTGGTTACAAAATACGCGAGAAAACGCATTTTGGCCGAAACTACGACTCGTCACTGAGCCTAGATAACGTGGTAATCAGTAGGTATAGTCACTAGGGACTATAACCATCGTGATTACGCTCACGTTATGAAGTTCAAACGAACTTCGCGTTGACCATAAACTGGTCAATGCAGAAAGTCAAACGCAGTTTGACTTAAACGCTAAAACGAACGAAAAACGCGAAAGAATACTTACAGAAGGTCCCCGCAAGATTGATTTCCAAGTATTTCTCAGGTATGAAGTGGTAATCACTCCAACTTAGAGAAAATCTCAGAAAATCAAGTGAGTTGGAAGTGAATTCATGGGGGGTATTTATAGATTTCTTAGAACCGTTAGGATCGTTTCTTGAAATCCGAGCTTCGATCTCCACCCTCCATGTGTGCCCATTGTTTTAGAAAACCATGGGACATCCAAAACCAGCCCACAAGATGCAAGAAACCATGGGTAAAGGTGTGTAACAGCTGGAAATGGCTGGAAAGCACATTCTGCTGATCTGGGGAGGCTTTACGGACCGTATGAGGTCCCTTACGGTTCGTAAGGACCTCTGGTGCTGGCAGAAATTTTCACAAAATGGCAGAACAGGCCCCTGTGACTCTGAACTTGATTTTTGATGCGATTTGACACGTGTAAGCCCCGTTAACCTCATTTTAAGGCTCAAATATGAAGTTAAAGTATAGGGAACTTAAAATGTGCTAAAAAATATGTCGGATGTCGGTTCGTTTGGCCGTACGATTGCGTTGTTCGGTTAATTACGACGGAAGTCGTAACGGACGCAAAAACGGTCCAAATTGCGCGACGAATGGATTTTTGACAAGCCAAACACTAAAACATAATATTTTAATGCTTACATAAATTTTTGGATGTCCGGAAGTATTCAGAACGTAAGTTATGCGCGAAAATGCAAACTTATGCACTTTTTGACGCTTTTAGTCCCTGAATGAGCATAAAGTTTATTTTAGCACACCGAACCCCTCAAAGCCTATTTCTAAGCTATGTAAAGGATATTTAGGGTGTGTTTAACTTATGATCATGTTCCGGAATGTTCGTTACAGTTCAAATCGGCATACTTTCGCAGTTTGTCAATTTTAGTCCCTGTAAGCGAATTGACTGGATTTTGCCATACGAAAGCCTTCAAAACTTATTTCTAAGTTATGTAAAGGTTATTTAAGGTATGTTAAGCATGAATTGATGTTCCGGAGTATTTGTCGCTTTTAACTGATTACGTTTACGCACCAGTTTGTGTATAATTCTCCAGAAAGCGATATAGAGTTTGAAATCGAATAAAAGTCAAAACATGAAAAACATCAAACATAAACAAACAAACATAGGGATCAAATAACTTTATTTCATTGATAATTGAACTGTTTACAATGATTACAAGCACAGATGTCACAGTCTCCCCTACTTGTGGGAATTTCGTCCCGAAATTCGTTTAGAGGAAACTCGTGGGAAAAGATTTGGATATTTTGCCTTCATTTGATCTTCACGTTCCCAAGTAAACTCAGGTCCACGTTTAGATTCCCAGCGAACTTTTACCAACGGAATGCGCTTGCATTTAAGCCATTTGACTTCACGATCCATAATTTCCACAGGTTTCTCAACAAAATGAAGTGTTTTATCGACACGGATTTCGTCAAGTGGTATGTGGAGGTTCTCATCAGCTAAACACTTTTTGAGATTGGATACGTGGAAGGTTGGATGAACATTTCCAAGTTCGGGAGGTAATGCAAGTCTGTAGGCTACCTTACCGATTCTTTCGACGATCTTGAATGGTCCAACGTATCTAGGTGCAAGTTTTCCTTTCTTTCCAAATCTGATCACACCTTTCCAAGGTGAGACCTTAAGTAATACACGATCACCGACTTGGAATTCTAAGGGCTTGCGTCGTTGGTCCGCGTAACTCTTTTGACGGCTTCGAGCTGCCTGTAAGTTATCACGAACTTTCTTAACCTTGTCAGTTGTCTTTAGAATGAGGTCAGGTCCAGTAAGCTGAGCCTCACCTATTTCATTCCAGCAGACTGGTGAACGACATTTTCGACCATAGAGAGCCTCGAAAGGAGCCATGTTGATGCTGGAGTGATACCTATTGTTGTAGGAGAATTCAATCAATGGAAGATGTGAATCCCAACTACCACCAAAATCGATCACACAAGCTCTAAGCATATCCTCCAGAGTCTGGATTGTTCTTTCAGTTTAGCCATCTGTTTGTGGATGATATGCCGTGCTCAGATTGAATTGGGTCCCCATAGCAGATTGCATGGTTCTCCAAAAACGAGAAGAGAAACGAGCATCTCTATCAGAAATAATGTTCAAGGGAACACCATGTCGAGATACGATTTCATCCACATAGATTTTAGCCAGATCTTCAGCAGATAGATTCTCACGGATCGGCAGGAAATGCGCTGACTTTGTAAGACGATCAACAACTACCCAGATGGCATCCTGACCTTTCTTAGTGCGCGGGAGTTTGGTAATGAGATCTATAGCAATGTTTTCCCATTTCCAAACTGGGATCTCAGGTTGCTCCAAAAGACCATAAGGATGCTGGTGTTCAGCCTTAACCTTGAGACAAGTAAGGCATTTTGAAACGTACAAGGCAATGTCTTTCTTCATACCAGGCCACCAATACTGAGTACGAAGATCCTTATACATTTTGTCTGAGCCGGGATGAACAGAATAACGAGACTTATGGGCTTCATCCATAAGCAAAGTGAGAAGATCATCTTGGCTTGGGACCCACAAACGGTCCATGAAATAATATGATCCATCTTCCTTCAGCACAAGATCAGGCTTAATGTGATAGGGTAATTCCTTACCCATCAAGTCTTGTGAAACACAAGCCTGTTGAGCCTGAGTAATGCGTGCTTGGATATCAGATCGAGCTTGAACAGCAGATTGAACACGAACACAATGAAGCATAGTACGTTCCTTACGACTTAATGCGTCAGCCACAACATTCGCTTTACCAGGATGGTAGCGAATTTCGCAATCATAGTCGTTTAGGAGTTCCACCCAACGTCTTTGCCTCATGTTGAGTTCTTTCTGATTGAAGATATGTTGAAGACTTTTGTGGTCAGTGAAAACCACGCATTTTGTACTGTACAAATAGTGTCTCCAGATTTTGAGAGCGAAGACAACTGCACCCAACTCAAGATCATGAGTGGTGTAGTTTCTCTCATGTACCTTCAATTATCTTGATGCGTAGGCTATGACTTTATTCCTTTGCATCAGAACACAGCCAAGACCCAATTTCGATGCATCACAGTAAACAACAAAATCATCATTGCCCTCAGGAAAAGTTAGAATAGGTGCATCACAAAGCTTCTGCTTCAAGGTCTGAAATGCTTCTTCTTGCTTACAACCCCATTCAAAGGGTTTGTTCTTCTGAGTTAGAGCAGTTAGAGGAACTGCAATCTTTGAGAAGTTCTTGATGAAGCGGCGGTAATAACCCGCAAGACCAAGAAAAGAACGAACCTCAGTAGGAGTAGTAGGCGTATCCCAATCCTTAATCGCACTGATCTTGGAGGGATCTACATGTTTAACTTGTTCGTTGACAATATGTCCCAAAAATTGAACTTCCTTAAGCCAAAATTCACACTTGGAGAACTTGGCAAAAAGTTGCTCTTTCTTTAGGAGTTCCAGAGTAAGACGAAGATGGCGCTCGTGATCAGCTCGCGTCTTAGAATAAGTCAAGATGTCGTCAATAAAAACAATGATGAACTTATCCAAATAAGGCTTACAAACCCTATTCATTAAGTCCATGAAAACAGCAGGAGCATTGGTCAAACCGAATGGCATGACTGTGAACTCATAATGCCCATATCGAGTGCGGAATGCTGTTTTGGGAATATCCTCTTCATGCACACGAAGTTGATGATACCCAGAACGAAGATCAATCTTCGAAAAGCAAGTAGCACCCTGTAATTGGTCAAATAGATCATCAATGCGAGGTAGGGGATATCGATTCTTGATGGTAAGCTTATTCATCTCACGATAATCGATACACATTCTGAAGGATCCATCCTTTTTCTTGACAAAAAGAACGGGAGCACCCCAAGGTGAAAAGCTAGGACGGATAAAACCTTTGTCAGAAAGCTCTTGAAGCTGCTTAGACAGTTCTTGCATCTCAGATGGTGCAAGACGATATGGAGCTCTGGCAATAGGATTTGCACCAGGTACAAGATCAATACGGAACTCGACTTGGCGTGCTGGGGGTAGACCAGGTAACTCTTCAGGAAACAGCTCCGGATAATCCCGAACAACAGGGATATCTTGAATAGACTTACCTTGGTCTTTATCTGCCGTAACATGTGCCAGGAAGGCCACATAGTTCTTTCGCAGATACTTCCGAGCTTGAAAACAAGACATAAGCTTGAGGCTACTAGCAGGTTTTTCACCACGAACCTGTGGTATCTCACCTGACGAAAGCGGCACACGAACGATCTTCTCAAAACAAACTACCTCTGCGTGATGCTTGGCTAACCAATCCATACCAACAATAATGTCGAAGCTCCCAAGTTGCATAGGCGTGAGGTCAATAGGAAAAAGATGGTCGTTAAGGTTCAACTGGCAGTTGCGAAGAACAGAATCAAGAACAATGGGTTCACCATTCGCAACTTCTACTGTCAAAGGCTTTCCTAGTTTCATTCTAGACACGCGAAGCAAAGGCTCAAAAGATAACGACACAAAACTCTTATCAGCCCCTGATTACGTTTACGCACCAGTTTGTGTATAATTGTAACAACCCGCACTTCTGTGCGTTGTTACTCGGTACACTCGTTACGCCTAGCACCAGAGATTCGGATCATAATGTAACTATACCAGTTATATCGCTAAATCGAAGTATAATCGAATAATTACGCATATTCTATCGCTATTACAAACCTATTTTCGTAAATTATAACACTCACGATGATGCTGAGTGAGGGCCTAAACTACCCTCCTCGACAAGCGTGAGGTATCAAAACGTAAGCAATCAACGCTAACAAGGACTATCGGGTGAGTACTATGCCTCCAGCCGTCATGACGATGATGGCAATACGAGCAAGTAGTGCCCCGATAATCATTGTGGCACATCACATCGAAGAACGCACTCGAAGGCACGCATAACTCGATCACCGCACCAAATATTGGATACATAAATACGTATATACGGCCCATTTGTGATCAATTATAATAAATAATTAAATAATTATATATATATTATATAAATATATGAAAATATGGCCCAAACAGTCGAAATCGCACCAAAAACAGGATCGAAAGGCTTCCGAACGGACCAGTCCAATCGATCAGACCAGTCCAATCGATCAGACCAGCCCAATCGAACGGGCCAGTCCGATCGCTCGACTGTCCGATCGAACAGGCCATCCGATCCAGTCCATTTTTCCTCCTTTCTCTCCTTCCTTGCCTATAAATACCCCTCCATTCACTCCCAAACACTTGTTGCTGCTGCTGCTACTCGACCAAGACGTCCCAGCCCCTCAATCTCTCGATTTCTCCCGATTCTTGTAAGTTCTCAACCCGAATCTTGTACTTCCTCGATCTATATGCAATCCTCCAACTTTCTACCTTTTAAAATTCAACTTTTAACCGTGAAATCCACGGATTTGGAGTGTTCTAGGGTGATGTCACCATGAAGTTCTTCCAGGGTGATGTCATCCCATGAAGAACAACTCAGATCCGAGTGATTTCCATACGATTCTTTATGAATCTCATCCAAATCAATGTTTTCTAATCAAGAGGCCATGGATTTGAGATGTTCTGATCGATTTCATCACAAGGTTCTTATGAACTTCAAAGTGTTGACCTCATACCACCAAGAACAACTCAGATCTAAGGAACTCCTCAAGGATAATCAAGGTTTTCACATCAGATCTATACATAAACACGGTAAAACCAGAACTTAGACCAATTTCTACTCATTCTTAGTGTCGTGTTGGTCAAGGATCTGATTTCTAGCAATAAAGTAATCAATTTCGGGTTAAACACGGAAAAACCGACAAGAACGACCAGTTCTGACGAACGGGGTGATTCCCGGCTGTTAAAACAGGACGGAGTTGATGGGATTTCAGTTGTTTAACACGTCACCATAACGTCACGACCAAAAACACCGAAAAACGCTCGAAAATCATCAAAACAGCTGGACAGGCTGACCGATCGAGCGGCCCAATCGATCGGACAGGCCCATTCGATCGAATAGGCCCAATCGATCGAACAGGCCCAATCGATCGAGCAGGCCCATTCGATCGAACAGGCCTAATCGATCGAACAGGCCCATTCGATCGAGCAGGCCCACTCGATCGAGTGGCCCGTTCGAATGGGCCAGCCCAGTTCCATCTTTCGTCCAATTTCGACCTGATTTTCGTCCAATTTCGCGTAATTCGATGCCGTTCAACGCGTAATCCAACACTCACGTAAAATATCTGAAATCAGGACATTCTCAGGCACCGTTCCGCCAATCCAACCGAATACGCACTGTGAGTATACTTGACCCCTTTTATCGAATTTTGGGTGTAACATACGTTCCTTATAAATCGAACTTATCAAACGAATGATTCAATTTGACAATTTATCATTTGCGAATAACTGTTTGCATAGATATACGTGATGCTAGTTGCATGTATGCTAGGACTTATACTCGTGACGTCCCACCACGACTAGTATAGTACTATTTCGCCCGACGGGGTCTAGTTATGCCATCAAAGAGTCGAGCATCGAGGACTTATCTGGTAGTATCAGTTTTGTGAGTATATATGTTGTGTATTACGTTTATGCATGCGGAAATTCGCAACACTTTTAATCTATTATACTATTATCTATCAAACCTGTATACTCGCCAATACTGTTGTATTGACAATATTTTAAAGTATGTTGCAGGTTTAGTCGAAGTCTACATCAAATCAAGCTAGGAAGTCTAGAAACTCACCTAAAAAATCTAGGTTGTCGGATTTGAATTGTTCGAGAGGACAAGAAATCTGTGATAACTTATGTGATTGTATTGTTTGTTAGTATGGGATGACAAATGTAATGAATATTATCGCAATATAGTTGTTATGGATTCTCTTGAGCAATCTGATTCGCCTAGTGTCGCGCCCCGATGATTCCGCCATCGGTTGGGGTGTGACAGATTGGTATCAGAGCCATAACTATAGGGAATTAGGCAAGACTCGACCTAGTCCGGGTCGATGTCTTAGAAATTGACCTAGTCTATAGTCTAAGCACCTACAGGCTGACTCGTACAAACCCAGTAGGGTTTGTATTGCGCCTACCTGATGCTTCAGATCGAAATTGCAAAAACTACGACTTGGTGTGAACCCCGCATACTATCACTCCACACGAAGAAGCCTTTCCTTAGGCTGGAATACTACTTAGCCTTTCCTAAGGCGAACAAAATACACATGTTTCCGAGAATACTCGCATCTCACAACCGAGCGATCCAGTCGAGACCAGGTGTGAAAACCAGAAACTCTCGATAGGATTGTTCATTCAGCGCATTTTTCTAGCACGAGAATCTTTCGTTGAGCTAGGAGTGACATCCATATCTCGACAAAAGCCTCCATTTCGAAATTCTAGTGGAGCTCTCGGATTCATTCGAGGGGCATAACCACAAATGGGGAACAAAACTGTTAAGTCAGGGATGAAACCCGTACCTTAACGAACCGTTCCACTCCCTAAAATATTTTTCAAAAAGCTCTCACCAGGGACTCGACCATCACAATGACTCGAGCCACGCGATGACTTAGAAGATGAATGCCATGAGCTGCATCCCAGTGGAAGCACGAGTCTCCGGGGTCAGCGCGTATGCACGAACTTGTTGGGTGTGATTGAGTTACCTTGGGTAGTCGACGCCTAAACACCCGAGGCACTCCGGGTACTTTATTAAACCTATGACTCGCCGGATTTTACGTTCTAAAGAACTTAGTTACGTCTATGTGTTTAAATTCGATTATCAAATTTTCGCTCTGTTTTACAAAACGCACAACTCGCACAGCCATCGCAATCCAAAACGAAGACCGAATGATCGCAACAAAACTAAAGTCCGATTGTCCGACCTCTCTCGCATTCTCTCTCCTAACGCGTCCTCGCGCGTTCTAAACTATAATATGTGTGTGTAAGTATAAAACTACAACTATCTATACCTACGTACAAATTATGATGTATGAGTCTAGGAAGTTTCGTGTCTCCTATGTGGCTCCTATGTGAAGTCTATACATATATATTGCACATTACAAGTTTCGATCGCACTCAATCGCATCGTAAACTCGAAATCATTATGATCGAATCTCATTCCCAATCTCTCTCTCTCTGTCTAGATGCCTTCCAACAACTCAATCTCGAGACAAATAGCTAGGAGAAGAGCCAAACGACGCGCCGATAAGAGGATTGCCTCGATCGTGACCAAAGAAGTGGTCAAGCTCATTCCTCGAATTGTCGCGCAAGTGCACTCTCTCGGCAACACTCGAGCCGCGAAGGACTCTGAGACGAAAGAGCCGCAACCTACTTTCCTCTACAAGCACTTCAAAGCCTGTGATCCGATGGAATTCACAGGTGAAGGAGGTGTGGCCCAACTGCTCCAGTGGTTCGATTCCATCGAAGTCACCCTTCGACAAAGTGGGTGTCCCGATAATTTCCGTACTACCTGTGCTACCGGAGTATTCCAATCACGAGCACTCGACTGGTGGACCGCCGAACGCAACAAACGTGGGATCTCCGCAGCTTACGCCCTCTCATGGGACGAGCTGAAGGAACTCATGAAGGAAGAATATTGTCCTCCTCACGAAGTCCAGAAGCTAGAAAACGAATTTTGGGAAATCAAGCAAACCGACGGTGACAACGCGGGCTATACAGCAAAGTTCAAACAGCTTAGTGTAATTGACGGGTGGTCCGTAGGACAACCCTTAAAAGGCTTAACATAACGCACATTCTACATTTTATCCGGTTATTTACGTGAATTAGGTAATCACAAGATGATATTGATGCAGGTGTTAAAGTGTGCAAAATGAAGGTTTAAGGAAGCTTGAAGGATGTTAGAGGCTGGCGTGATCAAGATGTGTGGAAACAAAGGGAAATGAAGGAATTGGAAGCAAAAGATCACTCAGAGCCGTAAGCTACGCCACCTGGCCGTAGCTTACGGTCCCTATAACATACAAGAAATGAGTGCCGTAAGACAGGAGCAAGGAGGCGTAGAAGATCACTGCTCGCCGTAAGCTACGGCCACCTGCCGTATCTTACGGCGCTGACTGAGTCTCGGAACCCACTGATCACCGTAAGCTACGGCAGGGGGCCGTAGCTTACGGCGCCGATTGAACCACAAACGTAACCGATGCATTAATGAGTATTTTGAAGACATTTTATGATTGCTAATCATGCTTGGTCGGTTACTACTTGAGAAAAACGAGTGGGGGACTATTTGAAGGCACTTGGGGAGCTAGGAAACACATCTTTTGCATAATCTTTTCACTAGAATCATTTGGGGAACAATCTTGGCACTAAATTCTGGTCTTGTCTTGTTTGGTGGAACTTGTGAACATTGTTTTATTTCTATTTTGTCATGATGTGTGTTAAAGCCATGAGTGGCTAGGTACTCTAATGACTATCTTGTGGTGAAGGTTTGTTTAGATTTTTGTGTTCTTATTTGCATTTCTAGAATATCAATCTCTTTTCATTTAAATTGATTGTTATGGTGTGTAATCGATTGTTAGTAACAGGTTGATTCTTATTTTAAACTAATTAGAAACCATACGTTCTTGGTGCCGTTGGCAATCGGGATATCATGGGTATAGTTAGGTTTGGGTAAGGGTTGATTGATCATCGGGTGATAACCTCACGTTCTCGGAATCTGAGTACTCCGTCCCCTTTCATCACTACAATTGTTTATGCATGAACTATGTCTATGTAGTTCTTTCTAGTTAAATGATTAACACAAAAATTGAAGCAAACCGGATACACAAGATAGTCGTTTATTTCTCAATTGTTTACAACCTCAAGTTTCATTTCGCAAATTAGTTAATTAATCTTAGTTTTTAAGACCAATCAAATCCAAACAACTCGTGAATTTTATTTTTCTTGCAATTAGTTTAATTTAGTTAACTTAGAGAAGCATCGCAAATAGCACATTTTCCACAAACTCCCTGTGTTCGATACCCACTTGCCACTATTTACATAGTTGTTATTGGGATTAAATTTGCGTGACCACGACATCACGTCAAATTTTGGCGCCGCTGCCGGGGAGTAGTGCGCAACGTGTGTTAATTTTGTCTTTGCTTTAAGTTTGTTATTTTTCTGGTTTACGCGAGGTGTGTTAGTGTGCAGGTATTTACAGGTGCATGCGTACTAGGAGCTCTCACAAGCTATCACCATTGGCGTTTGATCCGGAAATCGAGCGAACTTTGCGAGCAAACAGAATTTTGCTAAGGGAAAATACAATCAATAGTTCACCAACAACACCAGTTACACCAATTCGATACATGGATCCACCACCACCACCACCCACTATGGGTGAATTTACCTCATCATTCATACCAACATCCACTCAACCTTCACCTAATACTACTATTCCACCAAATACTACCGAACCCACCATACTTCAACAGGTTACACCAACCAACACCACACAGCCCATTACTACCCAAGAAGAACCAACCGTCACCTTTAACCCTTCCACTACTATACCACCATTATCCCATTTTTTCCCGGGTGCGGGTCCATCATATTCAAGTCATACTATGGCACCAATTTCGTCTATTGTCCATGCTACACCGTATCGACCACCAAATCAATCGGGTTTCCAATACTCGACTATTCCATTTGGGCAATCATCGGGAATTCAAGGAGATGGGTATGATGAAGGTTATGAGGAATTTGAAGGTTTTGATGAAGAAGGATATGGTTATGGGGGTGATGGAGAGCAAGGGGAGTACGGTTATACGCAAGGCCAAGTACAAGTGATTCCAAACGTTGGTGGGGTTCAACAACAACTCATACCTCAACATATTAGGCCAAGGCCACAAGGGCCGCAAATGCAACGTCCGGTTCCTTTGCAACAAGTTCGACCACAACAGGTGCAACCGCAAATTCAAAGACCAATTCAACAACCAATGGTACCACAAGGGCCCATGCAAAGGCCAATGGGTCAAGTTCGTCCAAGAGGTCGATTTGGTGTGCCAAGGAGGCATCTTAGGGAAAATGCAAGGGGAATTGAAGCACATTTTAGACCGGTGATAACGCACAATCCTTCGCCGGTGGTTATTCCTCATAACAACCAAGGGAGAACTTTTGAAGTAAGAACCAATTCTTTACAAAGTTTGCCGAAATACAAGGGGCTAGCAACGGAGGAGCCTTATTTCCATTTGGAGGCCTATGACTCAATTTGCAATACTCTTGGGAGTCAAGGTTTTTCGGCCGATGATATCAAGTTGGTACTATTTCAATTTTCTTTGGAGGACAAGGCAAAGAAGTGGTTCTACACTTTGCCTTCGGCATCTATTTATACTTGGGCGGAAATGCAACAAACATTCTTAGACGAATTCTATACCGCCCAAAAGACCAATGATGCGAGAAAAGGGTTGAGGAGCTTTCAACAACAACAAGGCGAAATGTTCCATGAAGCATTTGAGAGTTTGAACATGATGATTAAAAATTGTCCACATCATGGGATTGAGCTTTGGGAGTTAATGAACGCTTTTCATGAAGGGTTGTGTGCCGAAGATGCACGAGATTTGATGTCCATTACAAATGGGACATTTGGCACAAACTATGAGCATGAGGATTGGGAATTTTTGGAACAAATGGCGATCACCTCAAAGAGAAAGGCTCAAGCTTCAAGGAGAGCACGACCGGCCGTTACCCGAACACAAGTGCATGCGGTTGATGATGGTAACATACAAACTTCTAATAAAATTTATGATGTTTGTGCATTGTGTAACGAAATAGGTCATGCGGCGGAAAATTGCCAAGGAATGGTGGAAGGGCAATTTGAAGAAGTTCATGCCATTCAAGGTCAAGGAGGGGGTGGTAGAAATTACAATATGAATTCTAACACTTATCACCCCGGGTTGAGAAACCATCCGAATTTTCGTTATGGGAACCCTTCGAATCAATCAAACCCGAACTTTCAAGGTAGCCAAGGGAATTATGGTTCGCGCCAACCTTACAATAATCAAGGTGGATATAGAGGTGGGAACAACCAAGGATACCAAAGGCAATACCAAGCGGGTCAAGAACAAGGGGGGTCTTCGGGTGGAAATGAAATGATGGAAATGTTGAAGAGTATGCAAGCGGAGATGCAAAAGAGGAACCAAATGGATGACGCACGCATACAAAAGGATGAGGCGCGAGACAAAGCAATCCAAACTTTGACCACTCAAATGGGTCAACTTGCAACCGAAGTGTCCGAATTGAAGAAGGGTAAAGGTCAATTACCAAGCGACACTAAGGTAAATCCATCCCACGGTACGTCAAGAGGTAACAATGTTAATATTCATCATGTGAGTGTTTTGAGAAGTGGGAAAGAGTATAAAACCAATTCTTCACCGGATTTGGTTGAAGGGGTGGTTGAGGATATAACGGGTCAAGAAAGTGAGGAAGAAAACGAACCACCCATTGTTTCTTCTAAAAAACCCAATTTTGAAAAACCCGAAATTATTAAAGAAAAAGAAAAAGTAAATGAGGGTGAGGGGTCTAGTGAAGTACCGTTTCCTTCGGCTTTATTAGACCCGGGTAGAAAAAATTTTATTTCAAAACGGGGTCCTCAAAAAGAGGAAATGTGGGAGGTCTTCAAACAGGTTAAAATTAATCTTCCTTTACTTGAAGCTATTAAACAGGTACCCGCTTACGCCAAATTTCTAAAGGAATTATGTACTCAAAAGAGGCAACAAAAAGTGCCTAAATTGGTAGATTTGACGGAGCGGGTAAGTGCGGTATTGAAAGGAGATCTTCCTCCTAAGTTACAAGATCCGGGAACGCCCTTAATAAATATTCAAGTTGGAAATTTTCAAACCACGAGGGCATTATTGGATCTTGGAGCCGGAGTAAGTATCCTACCGGGAGGGTTATATGACCAATACGATTTTGGTCCATTGAAGCGGGTCGAAACAACGGTTGTATTAGCCGACTTGTCTCATAAGCTTCCCCGGGGTATCGTACGGGATGTTATAGTTAAAGTTGATGAATTTTATTATCCCGTTGATTTCCTTGTGCTAGATTACTCATCCGCGGACCCAATTCAACAACAAAATGTTATTTTGGGTCGGCCATTTTTGAACACCGCACATGCTATTATTGATTGTCGCTATGGCACAGTTGACATGACATTCGGTAATAGAAAAATGAGGTTGAATGTTTTTACTAATGGTACTAATGTGTATGGTGATGAGTGTTTCTTGGCAGATTTTATAGATGGCTATGACCCGAAGGTGTTCGAAGAAGAAATTTTGGGTTCTTGTGTTTGTGATATGTCTTTGCAGGTTCACACATGCGAGTTAGAGGTTGAGGAGAAAGAACAAGAAGCTCTCGCGGTGAAGGAAGGAAGTCCACCATGGACTTACCAAACGGATACATTACCGGTGGAAATCGATTCGGGCACCAAGCCTTCTTTGGAAAGTCCACCAAGTGTGGAGTTGAAGGAGCTACCAAAGCACCTAAAGTATGCATTTTTGGGGGAGAATGACACTTTACCGGTGATCATTGCTTCCAACTTGGAGGTAGCTCAAGAGGAAGAATTGATGCGGGTGTTGAAGGCTCATAAGGCGGCAATTGGGTGGACGATAGCCGATTTAAAGGGCATTAGTCCATCCATTGTGATGCACAAGATTATTACAAGTGAGGATGCAAAGCCGACCCGTGAAACACAAAGAAGATTGAACCCAAATTTGAGAGAGGTGGTGAAGAGAGAAGTCATCAAGTGGTTGGATGCGGGGATCATTTACCCCATTTCGGATAGTGCATGGGTAAGTCCGACACAGGTAGTGCCTAAAAAATCCGGCATTCAAGTAGTGAAAGATGAACAAGGTGAGCAAATCGCCACCCGCCCGGTAACCGGGTGGCGAGTGTGTATTGATTATCGCAAATTAAACGCGGCTACCTCAAAAGACCATTTCCCGTTACCCTTCATTGACCAAATAATTGAAAAACTTTCCGGTCAAAAATATTATTGCTTTTTGGATGGGTATTCGGGATATAACCAAATTGCTATTCACCCGGACGACCAACACAAAACCACGTTTACATGTCCATATGGTACATTTGCTTTTCGGCGGATGCCATTTGGACTATGTAACGCTCCCGCCACATTCCAAAGATGTATGATGAGTATATTTTCGGACATGGTCGGGGAATCTCTTGAAGTGTTTATGGACGATTTTTCCATTTTTGGTCCAAGTTTTGACTCTTGTCTTAATGAATTAGAAAAAGTTTTAAAAAGGTGTGTTGAGACAAACTTGGTACTAAGTTGGGAAAAGAGCCATTTTATGGTTCAAGAGGGTATTGTTTTGGGGCATGTCATTTCGGACCGGGGAATGGAGGTAGATAAAGCAAAAATTCGGGTAATTTCATCTTTACCCCCACCAAAGAATGTTAAGGGGGTGAGATCTTTTTTGGGACATGCGGGATTTTATCGAAGGTTTATTAAAGGTTTTAGTGTAATTACAAAACCTTTATGTAACTTGTTATTAAAAGATGTTCCTTTTGATTTTACTGACGAATGTTTGCAAGCGTTTCATGTTTTGAAGGAACAATTGGTGAAGGCTCCTATTTTGCAACCACCGGATTGGTCAAAGCCGTTCGAGATTATGTGTGATGCTAGTGACACGACCATTGGAGCGGTTTGGGTCAACGGGTCGATAAGAAGCCGGTGGTGATATACTATGCAAGCAAAACTTTGTCCGAGGCACAACTCAACTACACCACAACCGAAAAAGAATTATTAGCGGTGGTGTATGCCTTGGACAAGTTTAGATCTTACATTTGGGGGAGCAAGGTGATAGTGTATTCGGATCATAGCGCGGTCCGATATTTGATGGAAAAGAAGGATGCGAAGCCCCGGTTGATTCGTTGGGTGCTTTTACTACAAGAATTCGATCTTGAGATTCGGGACAAAAAAGGGTGTGAAAATGTTGTTGCGGATCATTTGTCCCGAATCCCGTTGGAAGGTGTTGATGACCCAAGTGAAATCAATGAACGGTTTCCCGATGAGCACTTGTTGGCCGTCTCTACTTATGTTGCACCTTGGTATGCCCATTACGTTAATTATTTGGCTAAGGGTGCAATGCCAAATCATTGGACTAGGAAGAGACGACAACAATTTCTTAGTCAAGTGAAGCAATACATATGGGACGAACCCGACTTGTTCAAAATCGGGGCCGATCAAGTGATACGAAGATGTGTTCCCGAAACGGAAGTTCTAGAGATCTTGATTCATGCTCATTCATCGGCGTGTGGTGGGCATTTCAGTGGGAACAAGACGGGTTATCGGGTGTTATCTAGTGGGTTTTATTGGCCCACGATTTTCAAGGATTCTTGTGAGTATGCCCGGAATTGCATCAATTGTCAAAGAATGGGAAGTATTTCGAAACGTGATGAAATGCCGTTAAACCCGATTTTGGTAGTAGAAGTATTTGATGTTTGGGGAATTGATTTCATGGGTCCTTTCCCAAACTCAAATGGGTTTTTATACATTTTGGTGGCGGTCGATTACGTGTCGAAATGGATTGAAGCTATTGCCACAAGGACCAATGATCACTCCGTTGTATGTAAGTTTGTGCAATCTAATATTTTTGCTCGTTTTGGTGTGCCTAGGGTGATAATAAGTGATGGCGGGTCGCATTTCAAGAATTTCAATTTTGGAAAGTTGCTCAAAAGATACAATGTGAACCACCGCGTTGCTACACCATACCACCCGCAAACGAGTGGTCAAGTCGAAGTTTCCAACCGGCAAATTAAAGAGATTTTAATGAAGACGGTGAGAACGGATCGGAAGGATTGGTCAAGCAAGCTTGACGATGCGTTGTGGGCCTACCGAACGGCTTACAAAACGCCACTTGATACCACTCCTTATCGGATGGTTTATGGGAAAGGATGTCACTTGCCTATGGAGTTGGCACACTGGGCGTATTGGGCAATTAAAACGGTAAACGCAAACTACGATGAAGCGGGACGGGCGAGAAAGCTTCAATTGAATGAAATAGAGGAAATAAGGGACCAAGCCTATGAGTGTGCAGCCGCATACAAAGACAAACTTAAAAAAGTTCATGATGCGAAGATCAAGAAAAAGAACTTTGAAGTGGGTCAGAAGGTGTGGTTGTATAATTCAAGGTTGAAATTGTTTGCGGGGAAACTAAAAAGCAAGTGGATGGGTCCTTATGTTGTCCGAAGAGTGGGAAGGTTCGGAGATGTTGATATTCAAGACGAACGAACAAACAAGCAACAAACGGTTAATGGGCATCGCCTCAAACCGTACTTGGAAGGGAATGATATCAACAATCTTGAGCTAGATAAAGTGGGCTACATTTTACACCCAGTGGATGATGAGGAAACGTGAAAGAGGCCCAGGTTTGGTATTTGTAAATATTTAGTGTAGTTTATTTTATTTCGAATAAGTCTCGTTCAAACCGGTGTTCGAAACAAGTGTGGGGAAATTTTCACGAAATTCCCGAACATAGTGTTGAGGACAACACGGGTTTTTCATGAGGGGTAGGGTAATATTTTAAGTTTTGCTTAAAATTATAAAAATATAAAAAAAAAAATTCTATTTTGTACATAAAAGTGTCAGCCCCAATGCCCAGTACTCGCCGTAAGCTACGGTGGGGGGCCGTAGCTTACGGCGGCCAGTCAACATTTGAAGTCATACGCCGCTGAGCCCCTGTCCTACGGCAAAGAAGTTTTGCCCAGATGTCACCGTATGCTACGGCGGTTTGCCGTAGCTTACGGCACCGAGTGGAGGTTGGGGTCCGGTTCAGGTCGCTGTTTTGTATATAAAAAAAAAATATAATAAATAACAATTCCGAAAATTTAATAATAATAATAATAAACTTTTCCAATTACCCCAACCACACCTTTTCTTTCATTATTCCCCAACCACACCTTTTCTCTTCTTCTTCTTCACTTCTACCTTTAGAACCCTAAAAACCATAACCTTCATACTTGCATAAATCTCTCAAATCAAGCCCGATTTCAGTGATTTTTGGGTCGTTCGTGACTAAAATTTCACAAGCATTCCGATTGTGGGTAAATTTTTGGTAGAAAATCACTTTTTCTGTCTGAATATCAAGCCCTAGGTGTCGAAATTTTGGGGTTTTTGTGGGTTTTTGTGTGAACTTCAAGCTTTAGTGATTCTCATCTTCTACAACACCAAGGTATGCAATTTTTGTTCATTTTTTGAAGTACATTGAGGTTTGTAAGTTTCCATCATGTTTTTGCTTACACACTTGCTTGTATGAGATAGATGATAGAACTTTGTGAATCATTGATTGTTGTTGGTATAAATGTGTTGATGTTTTTATGAAAATTTGTTGGAAAAATTCTGATTTTAGGGGACATCATGCCAAAATTTTGTTTAAAAAAAAAAATAAGAATTTTGGGTTTTTGCACATTTATACCTATAACATGAAGCAAGTGTGGGGAAGATGGGATAAAAACAACTAACTTGAATTGTTTGCTTGGTTGTAAATGTGTGTAGGTATGGCGTCTAGGAAAGGAAAGGGAATTGCAAGTTCTTCCCAAGGGGATGCGGCACAACAGAAAAGGAGGAAATTGGCTCGGATTGGTGACCCGGATTCGGAGGAGGATGCACCGCCAAGGGGGCCAAAGCCGGATTGGACATCCGGTTCATTGTTGGACCAACCCGCGGAATGGAGAGAGGATCTTTTTCACGAACAAATGAACAAGTTAAAACAAAGGGGAGAAGCGTTTATTTGTGAAAAAGAAATCCGGGAGGCGGATTTTGCCCCGTTTGGGATCATCGCCAAGTTTAACGCGTTGGGTTGGGGAGCGGCCACAAAATGTTATGACGGTGAGACGAAGAAAATGTATGACGCGCAGATTCAAGAGTGGGTGGCATCACTCGAATGTCCCCCATTCAAGGCTCCGAACAAAATGCGGTTAGTTGGGAAGTGTAATGGTGTGAAGGTAGAGATGTCGTATGACTCTTTGCGCCGGGTGGCAAAGTTTGATGATGGACCGGCCAATGAATATATCTACCCGAGTCTTAGGGATCTTTATCATGAGCCCGCGAAACATGAACAATGGCAAGCCATGCTTGATTACCTCTTCCTTCCGGGTACAACACATGGGAAGTTATATAGAAGAAATTTAAGGATGGAAGCGAAGTTGTTATTGACGTTGTGCATGTACAATGTCATGCCAAGGCGGGGTGACAAGATGGAGGTGCGGTTTCAAGAAGTACCAGTTTTGTATATGTTGATGAATGGGTCACCAAAGGTTCCTTTCCGATTTTTGGTACTAAACAACATTTGGTTGAGCAAGAATAGTGGGGAAAGGAAGATTATACCCCATTGCCGGTTGATTACGGCATTACTCAAGAAGTACGGGGCAATCAAAGGAGATGAAAGAGGTTCGTACAAGAGGTTTAGACCATTCGACCTTAAGAATCTTGGGTCGGATTGGACATACACCGAATCGGATAGGTTTCATAAGTTGAAAACGGATGGTAGAAGGTGGAGAGCGTTAAAAGTAGATGCGAGACCGTTACGACCGGGGGAGGAAGAGGAGCCCGAGTCAACGGATGATGAAGTGAGTGGGGATGATGATTACCGCGAAGACACATTCACGGTAGACGCTCAAGTAAGAGGTGTTGGTCAAGCGGGGGTTCAAGGAGCCGGTGTACAATCTGGATATGTGGGAAGTGCATTTGACTATGCACAACAAGCTTACGACCCGTATTGGGCCCACTCGGGGGATATGGGTCAAATCATTCAACAAAGGCGGCCACCCACATTCGGCAATTGGAGTGAACCAAACCAAGTGTTATTTGATCAACAAACCTTTTTGGGTGCTAGTGCGGAAAGGGCTATCAAAAGAAGCTATGATAGGAATGAGCAAATGAACCGTGCTCATAGATATGCCCATGAAGAAGAGATGAATAACCGTTACTTGGATGATCGACAAAGGCGCATGCATGATCAATGGCATGCGGGGCAACCGGTTGTGGGAGATCCACCCGTTGTGGATTACACCACACTTCCACCATATGATGGTAGTGTATCATACCCCACCCCGCCATTGCATCATTCTCAATGGGTGGACCCGCATGCCATGAGTTATCAACAAGCAAATCCAAGCAGTGATCAAGGAAGCAGTAGTAGCGGTGGAGCATTTGGTTTTGGTGAGTGGACGGATATGATGACGTCCATCTTTGGGCCTCCACAGCCGAAGTATTACTAGCCAGGTCGTATTTCGCTCCTTTGTACATTTTTGTATATATGTCTATGTGTTTATGTTTATGTTGCGGTTGGGAGGTTGGGTGGTGTTTTTGTTAATATGTTGATGGGTTGTGAAAGTTGGTGGTGTTTCTAAAAAAAAAAAAAAAAAAAAAATTGGGTTGAGAATATAAGCCATTGGGGATGTTTTTGTTGAAAGCGATCTTTCCCTCAAAACCATACATTGGGACAATGTATCCCAAGTGTGGGGATGGGGGAAATTTTTGAGAAATTCAAAAATTTTTGCAAATCCAAGCGAAAGTGTAAAATTTTGAACACTTGATATTGTTCCATTTGACACACCGACACCCATCTCTAATCCTTTCTTGGTGAGAATTGAGCCACACATGATTGTTATTGATATTTTATCGTTTGAGTGGCGGTGTGTGTTGTGTGTTAATAGAACTTGTGTGTGAATACTTGTTAAATCTTAGAGTCAACATGCTTTTGAAGATGATAGGGGACTTCTAGGATGCCTCGTCTAGGTAAGTGCGAGTGTGGGATTTGGGGGGTTGGACCTCATTAATTATATATATGAGCATGGTTGCGAGAGGGGCGGGGGTTTGGACATTTAGTTGCCCATTTTGTGCCTAAAGCCTATCATTTGTTACCCCCTAGTTAGTTACCTAAAAATTTACCCGATTTGACCCGGTCTTATAGTATTAGTGGTTGTTTAGTAATTTGTAATTTAGTTGTTAAAAAAAAAAAAAAAGCAATGAAAATATGAAAAAAAAAATGATGTTTAGTTGTCTTGTATATAGTAGTTAAGTTTGATAGTTGTTCGTTTGTTTCATTGTGTAATAAAAGACCGGGTTAAATCCTTCGCTACTAAATATATATATTCCTTTTCCTACCCTTGCACCTAGCCCCATTACAACCCGTAAGTTTCCTTGATTCAAAAGCATGCTAGACATTGGTTAGGAGGCAACTTGATTTTCATACAAGCTTATTGTCGCACACACACATATACGCATTGAGTGGTTTAGCATAATTTGCTAATTTTTCTTGTCACCGAGAGTTTTGTGAGGGGTGTGTCTCGTGGTTCGATAAAAAGCTAGTAAAAGGACGGCACTTTGGTTTGATTTGCATGATTGGTTGCTTATGGTTAAAAACAGTTTGTGAAGTGGTTGCTTGGGACAAGCAACGGGTAAGTGTGGGGATGTGACGGGTGGTCCGTAGGACAACCCTTAAAAGGCTTAACATAACGCACATTCTACATTTTATCCGGTTATTTACGTGAATTAGGTAATCACAAGATGATATTGATGCAGGTGTTAAAGTGTGCAAAATGAAGGTTTAAGGAAGCTTGAAGGATGTTAGAGGCTGGCGTGATCAAGATGTGTGGAAACAAAGGGAAATGAAGGAATTGGAAGCAAAAGATCACTCAGAGCCGTAAGCTACGCCACCTGGCCGTAGCTTACGGTCCCTATAACATACAAGAAATGAGTGCCGTAAGACAGGAGCAAGGAGGCGTAGAAGATCACTGCTCGCCGTAAGCTACGGCCACCTGCCGTATCTTACGGCGCTGACTGAGTCTCGGAACCCACTGATCACCGTAAGCTACGGCAGGGGGCCGTAGCTTACGGCGCCGATTGAACCACAAACGTAACCGATGCATTAATGAGTATTTTGAAGACATTTTATGATTGCTAATCATGCTTGGTCGGTTACTACTTGAGAAAAACGAGTGGGGGACTATTTGAAGGCACTTGGGGAGCTAGGAAACACATCTTTTGCATAATCTTTTCACTAGAATCATTTGGGGAACAATCTTGGCACTAAATTCTTGTCTTGTCTTGTTTGGTGGAACTTGTGAACATTGTTTTATTTCTATTTTGTCATGATGTGTGTTAAAGCCATGAGCGGCTAGGTACTCTAATGACTATCTTGTGGTGAAGGTTTGTTTAGATTTTTGTGTTCTTATTTGCATTTCTAGAATATCAATCTCTTTTCATTTAAATTGATTGTTATGGTGTGTAATCGATTGTTAGTAACAGGTTGATTCTTATTTTAAACTAATTAGAAACCATACGTTCTTGGTGCCGTTGGCAATCGGGATATCATGGGTATAGTTAGGTTTGGGTAAGGGTTGATTGATCATCGGGTGATAACCTCACGTTCTCGGAATCTGAGTACTCCGTCCCCTTTCATCACTACAATTGTTTATGCATGAACTATGTCTATGTAGTTCTTTCTAGTTAAATGATTAACACAAAAATTGAAGCAAACCGGATACACAAGATTGTCGTTTATTTCTCAATTGTTTACAACCTCAAGTTTCATTTCGCAAATTAGTTAATTAATCTTAGTTTTTAAAACCAATCAAATCCAAACAACTCGTGAATTTTATTTTTCTTGCAATTAGTTTAATTTAGTTAACTTAGAGAAGCATCGCAAATAGCACATTTTCCACAAACTCCCTGTGTTCGATACCCACTTGCCACTATTTACATAGTTGTTATTGGGATTAAATTTGCGTGACCACGACATCACGTCAGTAATCTGCCCAAGTCAAGTTGACACTCCAAGGAAAGCCATCGCGAAGTACATCCGCGGCTTACCCGAGAGTGTGGGCGATTTTGTCAAAGCTGCAAAACCTGCTACCATCAAAGAAGCCTACCGTTTAGCAGCATAAATCAACAGCAAACGAGTCTTGGACGGGTCCTTCTCCAAGAAGCCTGTCAAGCAAGCTCGTCAAGCGATCATCATCAACACATCCGACGATTCTTCCAGAGAATCGGTCGATGGTTCATCTGACCACTCCTCTGAAAGCTCTTCTAAGGATTGCTCCGACAATGCCTCCATCAAATCATCAGGCGAATCCGAAGACGACACTGCATCAACTCAGGAAGCTCAACCTAGCCGCAAACGAAAGACCGTGAGCCCAGACTCTTCAACAACTGGACTGCCACAACCCGAACCTCTCCGATCAGTCCCAGTTCAGTCAAAACGTGCTTACAATGGACCTCATCCCCTGTGTTTCACGTGCACGTATCATCACCCGCCAGAAGCAAATTGTCGCTATTGCACAAATTGCAACTGGTATGGTCATCATACACCGCACTGCCGCGCGGGACCGCAACTCTGAAGGAAGTCATCAACAGCCGCAGACACCGCATGTGTCCTCCACAGCAACGTTATTTTGTTTCTAATGTTGTTGTAATAATACGACTTATCGCTATCGTTTTCTTTTATGTGTGGAACTTATTTCATCGACCGTCGTATGTGGACTCAATTCCTCTTATACTCGAGCGCCACCTAAACGCTAGCACTATGTACTATATAATGTATTTTACCCTTACCACACTCTTAGAATGAGGTACGATGTACGTGCAAGGAACAACTAATCGCGGGTGCACACGGGATTATTTTGGTCAGTGCACGGAGATCGTAGTGAAGTTCTAATGGTGCCATAACGTTTAAAAGCATGGTCAAGGGTCTTGGCTGTGTCAACAAAGTGTGACACCAAAGCACGGGGCATAAGTAGTAGGGGTAACGCGAGGTATGCTTTACCATACTACCGAAGCTTCGTGAAGAAAGTGCCATGTGGAGTTGGATGTTATTAGACCTATTATATTATAATGGTTATTTTCGATACACTACAATCAATCACAAGGCGTAACAAAACTAAAGCGCATCACTGCGAGACTTCTTGTAAGTTTGCGTACGCAACACAATTGCCACATCGATGGACTTAGGTAAGTTCACCCCGAAGAGCAATTGGAGCAACGCAAGACTGGTCGTAAGTCTAAAACGCAACTCAATCGCAGTTTTGCTAGATCTATCCCGCAAACAAAATCATTTGATATATGGCTCGAAATCGCAATCGCATCATGTGCTTATCTCGCAACCCCTAACGCTAGTCATTGGCTACGGTGTGAACCTCTACCATTTGGTGTGGATCGCCTATTGTGGATTGCTAGACGAGTATCGAAAATCACTCGCCGCCTTTCACTTTAACGCATTTCGCACCTAATCCATCAACTCGATACTCTTATCGCGTTTCGCTATTACTTATCGATGTATGTATTTTACGTGTCATGTTAGCGCGCACGACCTCGCTTCACGAGACGAAACTAATAAGGCTGAAACATGGTGGTGTTTTAACCATATTAGCAGACTTTTGTGGAAAAAGGCCATGTGGGCTAGCATTAGTACTATTTGTGGTGTAATCAGCTCAATCAATCGCATATCGCTCGCAACGCAACGATCGTTACTTATCATCTATCAGGGACCATTGCCTATCGATATTCGAGTATCGCTTGGAAGTCACCGCAGGTTGTGTAGTATTAGGGTACATGACATCGCTTCACGAGATGAAACTAATATGGGAAACATGGCGTTTGTCGTATTAGCAACTCTTGTGGAAACTTGCCATGTGGGTTTTGTGTAGAATCGAATCGAAATCGCATCTAGTCGAATAAAAAATCGCGTCATTCGCTATCGTTTATCAATCGTCATCTAACCCAGCATACCATATCAACGTTTCGTATGATCGAACTACTCGCACTCGCTGCCTATGCTTGGTTTGCTCCAACTCACTTCTATTCAAGACTCGGTCTAGCACCCTATCGCTTGGACCAAGGGAATCGAAATTCTATCTCTGTCTTATCGGCACGCGTGACACCGCCTCACGAAACAGAGATAATATGGGTAAAACATGGTGGATACGCCGCTGGTACTTCCTATATATAAGTGTTTTAATCATATTAACAAACTTTCGTGGGAAAGTGCCACGTGGGGCCCGATGTAAATTATTTTTCCATATTATTAAAGAAAACCAAATTTTTATAAAATTTTATTAAAACCGTCGGACAAGTGAAAATTTCTTACAACCTGGAGAAAACACCGAATCAGTTTAGCTCCGTGCCCAAATGGAAGTTTCATAAGTCCAGTCCTTTTCCTTAAAAACTTTTGCAATAACAGAAAGGAATCTTCCCGAGAACGAGGGTTCGACGACCGAGTTTCAACTCGAACCCACGTTGTAGGAGAGTTTTCCTAAAACTTATTTTGCCGCCGAATTCTTTTATATATATAACTCAAAACCTATTATCAACTAACAAAACCCTCCCCATAGCGCTAGTGTGGACATCGATACAGTCAACACCGCGCCATGAGGAGATTTTCCTAATAATGACTTCGAAGATTAATCAATTATCGGTAAGTTTAAAACGCGATGGAATCGCTTTTGTGTGTGTTATCACTGTTGATTATTTGAATCCTATCTTCTTGTCACTCTCACTCGTCGAATCTTAACCGATCGCTCGCTATCTTGACGCTATTAATCTCTACTCTCAATCGCATCAACTCTTACAACCCTACTATTGGATTAATTTCGGGACGCAATTTCCTAAAGGAGGGGATACTGTAACAACCCGCACTTCTGTGCGTTGTTACTCGGTACACTCGTTACGCCTAGCACCAGAGATTCGGATCATAATGTAACTATACCAGTTATATCGCTAAATCGAAGTATAATCGAATAATTACGCATATTCTATCGCTATTACAAACCTATTTTCGTAAATTATAACACTCACGATGATGCTGAGTGAGGGCCTAAACTACCCTCCTCGACAAGCGTGAGGTGTCAAAACGTAAGCAATCAACGCTAACAAGGACTATCGGGTGAGTACTATGCCTCCAGCCGTCATGACGATGATGGCAATACGAGCAAGTAGTGCCCCGATAATCATTGTGGCACATCACATCGAAGAACGCACTCGAAGGCACGCGTAACTCGATCACCGCACCAAATATTGGATACATAAATACGTATATACGACCCATTTGTGATCAATTATAATAAATAATTAAATAATTATATATATATTATATAAATATATGAAAATATGGCCCAAACAGTCGAAATCGCACCAAAAACAGGATCGAAAGGCTTCCGAACGGACCAGTCCAATCGATCAGACCAGTCCAATCGATCAGACCAGCCCAATCGAACGGGCCAGTCCGATCGCTCGACTGTCCGATCGAACGGGCCATCCGATCCAGTCCATTTTTCCTCCTTTCTCTCCTTCCTTGCCTATAAATACCCCTCCATTCACTCCCAAACACTTGTTGCTGCTGCTGCTACCCGACCAAGACGTCCCAGCCCCTCAATCTCTCGATTTCTCCCGATTCTTGTAAGTTCTCAACCCGAATCTTGTACTTCCTCGATCTATATGCAATCCTCCAACTTTCTACCTTTTAAAATTCAACTTTTAACCGTGAAATCCACGGATTTGGAGTGTTCTAGGGTGATGTCACCATGAAGTTCTTCCAGGGTGATGTCATCCCATGAAGAACAACTCAGATCCGAGTGATTTCCATACGATTCTTCATGAATCTCATCCAAATCAATGTTTTCTAATCAAGAGGCCATGGATTTGAGATGTTCTGATCGATTTCATCACAAGGTTCTTATGAAATTCAAAGTGTTGACCTCATACCACCAAGAACAACTCAGATCTAAGGAACTCCTCAAGGATAATCAAGGTTTTCACATCAGATCTATACATAAACACGGTAAAACCAGAACTTAGACCAATTTCTACTCATTCTTAGTGTCGTGTTGGTCAAGGATCTGATTTCTAGCAATAAAGTAATCAATTTCGGGTTAAACACGGAAAAACCGACAAGAACGACCAGTTCTGACGAACGGGGTGATTCCCGGCTGTTAAAACAGGACGGAGTTGATGGGATTTCAGTTGTTTAACACGTCACCATAACGTCACGACCAAAAACACCGAAAAACGCTCGAAAATCATCAAAACAGCTGGACAGGCTGACCGATCGAGCGGCCCAATCGATCGGACAGGCCCATTCGATCGAACAGGCCCAATCGATCGAACAGGCCCAATCGATCGAGCAGGCCCATTCGATCGAACAGGCCCAATCGATCGAACAGGCCCATTCGATCGAGCATGCCCACTCGATCGAGTGGCCCGTTCGAATGGGCCAGCCCAGTTCCATCTTTCGTCCAATTTCGACCTGATTTTCGTCCAATTTCGCGTAATTCGATGCCGTTCAACGCGTAATCCAACACTCATGTAAAATATCTAAAATCAGGACATTCTCAGGCACCGTTCCGCCAATCCAACCGAATACGCACTGTGAGTATACTTGACCCCTTTTATCGAATTTTGGGTGTAACATACGTTCCTTATAAATCGAACTTATCAAACGAATGATTCAATTTGACAATTTATCACTTGCGAATAACTGTTTGCATAGATATACGTGATGCTAGTTGCATGTATGCTAGGACTTATACTCGTGACGTCCCACCACGACTAGTATAGTACTATTTCGCCCGACGGGGTCTAGTTATGCCATCAAAGAGTCGAGCATCGAGGACTTAGCTGGTAGTATCAGTTTTGTGAGTATATATGTCGTGTATTACGTTTATGCATGCGGAAATTCGCAACACTTTTAATCTATTATACTATTATCTATCAAACCTGTATACTCACCAATACTGTTGTATTGACAATATTTTAACGTATGTTGCAGGTTTAGTCGAAGTCTACATCAAATCAAGCTAGGAAGTCTAGAAACTCACCTAAAAAATCTAGGTTGTCGGATTTGAATTGTTCGAGAGGACAAGAAATCTGTGATAACTTATGTGATTGTATTGTTTGTTAGTATGGGATGACAAATGTAATGAATATTATCGCAATATAGTTGTTATGGATTCTCTTGAGCAATCTGATTCGCCTAGTGCCGCGCCCCGATGATTCCGCCATCGGTTGGGGTGTGATAATAATTCTCCAGAAAGCGATATAGAGTTTGAAATCGAATAAAAGTCAAAACATGAAAAACATCAAACATAAACAAACAAACATAGGGATCAAATAACTTTATTTCATTGATAATTGAACTGTTTACAATGATTACAAGCACAGATGTCACAATGGTCTTGTACAAAAGGTAATTAAGATTTAAGAATGATCGATTGACTGGTGATACACTGGATGGACACATACCCTCATGTTGATGATGAATTTAGGGTTGGTGAGAGGTTGGTGAGGGTTATAAATAAAAGTGTTGAGAGATAAAAAGACCATTTTACCCTCATGTGCAAAGCACATGACAAAAATTAACTGAGATTTCTAACTAGGTTTGGCCTAAAGGACAAAAGGTGCAAGATTTTGAAAGTTTATGGACACCGCCTGTAAACCTTTGGCCAAAAGGACAGCGCTTGCAATTTGATGTAAACATAAAGGACAAAACTTGTAATTTACTCTAAAACTTAATAACTCTTTCTTGCTTGGTGCTTCAACATAGTTATCAAGAATAGGTAGTTCGAGCCATTCTCTTACCCTTGCCGGAGTTAATGTTATAGAAACATTTTCCCATACATGAGCAGAGATTTGGTTTTCTTCAACTTCATCAAAAGTGTGAACAAATTGTTGTAGCAGCTTTTCTGGTATTTCTCTCTCTTTTGTTAGAGCTCCTGAAATTGGACAGTTCATGAGATATTCTATCAGAATTTGACATCTCATATCATATTCTGAATGCTCTGTGTTCATCAGCAAATTGTTTTCTTTCATTGGCAGAAATTCAGTGTCTTCAATGAAAGATACGTCGTGTTGAACAATTGGGATGTTGAGGTTTACTTCGGCCATTTTTGAGGTTTGTGAATTTGGGTTTGGAATTTAGGGATTTTTGAGTGAGGAACAGAGTTAGCTTTTGGTTTGGAATTGGTGAGAAAGGTGTGATTTTTGAATTTTCTGCTAAGTGAGAGTTATATAGTGAAGGGTTTTAGCAGAGAGTTGTGGGTTTATGGAGTTGAGAGGATATGGAACGTGTCATGCAGTGGCGGTTAAAGGATCATTAATTGTCTTTATTACCGTTTCATCATGGGATGTCGGTTTTTGATTCATGATATAACCGTTAGATCGTGGGTATCAAGACTTTAATGATGATTAATCGTGTAATCGTGGTTGTGCCCTTTCAACTTGTTCTCTTAATTTGCAGTTTAACTGAAGTACTCATCTGAGTTCAGATTGGAGATAATTATCGGTTGTATGACACCTTTCTATTTTTGTGGACCCTACTCTTTTGAGGAGGTCCAATTAACTTTCTTCATCTCCATCCTTTCTTTCCTTGTAAGTCAAAGTTCCATATCATCAGACATTCAACAATTTCTGTTAACTAGTATGTATTTTCTTTTGTTCTGACTTTTGTTTGACCCCCTTTTGTTTGACCCCCTAAATTTGTGACCGTTTTCACCAGATTTTAAAGCAACACTTCATTACTTTTGGTATTGAGTGAATAATGATAATAATTTTTTTAAGATGAGAGGAATGAGATAAAATTTAGAAGACTTACACTGGTTTTTCTGGTAACGTCCTGATCTCTTGGTCTTTTTCTGATATTTCCTTGTTTTAACAGAAAAATTAGATTGTTTTACCAGATTTTGCATTTGGTTATCAGAAATTTAGAATATTGAGTTAAAATTTCATTTCTGATGATCATATCCATTTCCCTATTAGCAAAATAACACAAGAATCAATTTAAAGCAAAACAAGCAGCATATTATATAAATATATTTATCATACAATCTATCTACACACATAAGATCCAATCATGGAGAGTTCTAATCAATATCTATTCCATCTCCATGTTCTATCTCAAGAAGTACCCAGAGTTCAGTTACCAAACCAGAATTTTTATTTGTTGGTCTGAGTAAACTGATGCTTGCATTCTTTTGAAGATACAACTCTGCTCTTTGATAACCAGTAGGTATACCACCAAAGCCTAGTTGGCTTGTGATTATCTTCATCAGAAAACGAGGATACATAAAAAATGGCTTGCCTGACCACATGTTGCTTGCAAAGTCTCTCATTAAATAATAAGAGAAGTTGTAAGGAATTTTTAATGTGATGGCTCGGCAAATTTCTAATCAACTTATTAGATGCTTCATGATGATTTATGGCTTTCTTTGAAAAACATGCACCTAGTTGAGTGATCAGAAACTGCCATGGCTTGATGAAGCCATTTTTGTTGATTGCTCTGGGATCATTTTCAGGATTGTACCCCATATTCTCCAATGTTTCTTGAATCTCAGGGTATGCGAACATCAGTACATTGTTGTCATCATTCAGTTGAAGAGCCATTCTGATGTTACTTTCAGTTATTCGGATTTTTTGATTGAGCACCTCACTTTCAATATATATTTTCTCTCTATCCTGACTTTCTGACAAAGTTGCGTTTTGCCAAAAGGTTTGAAGGATATCAGGGAATATCGTTATGTTGGCAGTGAGAGCATATCCTATGTTGCTTGCCATTAGCATGTTAACCACCGTTTGACACCCATCCCAGAGAGGACCCTCAAAGCTAGTTCTGAGTTTGAGGTTGTGGTATGGATGTTGAATAAGTGGAAAACGATCAGCTCTAATTTTAAGCATGTTGTGTGTGTGTTTTTGAAAGTATGTAGAAGAAGATGAGGAAGTTTTCTGGTGAATCTCTAAGTGATGGTGACAGACTTTGCTTAATGTGATAAACATATATAGTAAATTCAAGAACTACCATAAATGGTATCTACCCACTGTATCTTGTCTACCACAATCTTGGTTATTTAATTGTTTGTCAGGTGACATAAAGAATAACCCAGAAAGAACTCTCTTCATTAAATGATTTAGGCGCCTATTTTTCAGTTTATATATCATGATTACCTACTGTTGTCACTTCAGTGTATTTAATGAAGAAGAAAAATCTCTACACCTACTAGCAATCCCCAGAAAAGCTTCTTTCAAATGACGTTTTCAACTAAAGAAAAAAATAATAATAACGGAAAACTAAGAATATGCAAAATTTCAGATTATGAATTTGTCAAGTTTGAGTTGTAGATAAAGGTGATGAAATGGACTTGTTCAAATAATCATTCAATAATTTTGTTCCAATAAGTCTTCTGATTTTTTACCAGAATTTCTGATGATTTGTTAGATTTTCTGATGATGTATCAGATTTTCTTATAATTTATCAGAATTTCTGGTGCTTTATCAGATATGCACTTTTTCTTCTTATGATCCTTTTATTTAAACAAGTTACAAATAAAAAAGAACTCTATCACAATTTTGACCATGATTTAGCAGATCATACCTTAAGCCCTTTTAAACATAGGCTACTTTCTTCAATGATCAAATTATCTTACGATCCTTACATTTATTTCATTTCTAAAGTTCACTATTTTACCCAGCTTTGAGACAAAGTTGCTGAGTAAGCTCCTATCCCCAGTCATGTGCTTGGAGCTTCCTGAATCGCAGTACCAGATCTGCTGCACATGATGGTCCTGAAATGAAATGGTTAGAGGGTTTTAGGTACCCAGGCATGCTTGGGTACTCTTTCTGATGATATAATGGTTTTATTATTTCTTCTAAATGACCTTTCATCAGAATTTCTGTTATATGCTGAGCCATTAACAGAATTTTTCTTTTTCTTTTGGAGATGGTGTTGAACAAGCTTCAGTATTTCAACACACATACAAGAATCATCAGAAATCTCTGATGTTCCTTCTTGTGATGGAATGAAGGCATAATTTTGAAAAGATGAGTGAACTGCTTCTGGAGTTTTTACAAAATCTTGAATGCATTCACTTCTTTTTGGTTCAAAATTTGGCTTATTAAAGGAGTATCCAGAACATGTTGATTTGCAAGTTTCAGAATCAGATTCTGATATAAATTTATCAGAAATCTGTTGAATTGCTTTTACAAAGACAGTAGGTTTGATATTATTTGTTCTTACATAACCCAAACCCTCTCCTTTGTTCTTTGGAGTGGACTCTATGAAATTTATGAATTCTTTTGCTTCTTGAAAACCTCTTATATTAATTTCTTTATCATTGATTTTCTTGTAAAGATCTCTTCTTTCATTTCCATAGAACTCAATTTTAGCTCTTTGATCTAAACTTTGTTCTATAAGTAATTGATTTTCAAGAATTATTTTATTCAAGGTCCTCTGCAACTCATCAGATTTTTTACCATCTGATTGATGTTTAACTTGCAAGTTTAAAAAATCTGACATGAGCTCATTTAGCTTGTGTTCAAGATCAAGATTGTCTAAACTTACCTGTTGTCCTGAAGTCTCTGGTATGTCATCAGAAAGTGCCATGAGACAGAAGTTGGCCATTTCTTCTTCTTCTTCTTCATCAGAAGAGTCATCAGATAGCCATGTATCTGTCCCAGCAATTAAGCTGACTTGCTGTTGTTGCTTCTTAGCTTCCTCAAGCTTCCTTTCATAGTAAGCAACATCTTTCAGCTTCTTGGTCTTGCACTCAGATGCATAATGACCTTTTTGCTTGCACTTATAACACACCACCTCAGCCTTTCCTTTATCCTTAGATCTAACTTCTTCTTTAGATCTATCATCCTCCTCCTTCTATCACTCCTCTAGTATCTCTGGCCTCCTCCCCTCAACCTCTGCTCAAATGTTTTGGTGAGCAGTGCTATTGCATCAGCAAAAGCTGAAAAATCTGATGATGTATCAGAAGTTTCAAGACTCTGGCTGTTTGATGGTTGTGGATCATTGGAAATTGTTTGTCTTTGTGGGTTTGAGATAAGAGCTAAAGATCCCCCTCTTTGAATGGTTTCTTCAAATATTTCTTCCTCTCTGGGGATCAAGATGCTGTATAAGTCATGAAGACTCATGTTTCCTAGTTCTAAGGTTGAGGACAAAGTCATTGTGAGACTTCTCCATTCTCTAGGCAAAGCATCAAGAAATTTTATGTTTCTTTCATCATTTGATTTAGTTATTCCAAATTTCTTTAGCTCGTTTAAAAGTTTTGTGAACCTTTGATATGTGTCATTTAACTTTTCATTAGGTAAACTTTTAAACCTTTCATAGGATGAGACGTTATTTGTTCTCTTATTTCTTTTCATCCTTTCTCCTCCTTCACAAAGATTTTCCAACTGATCCCATATTTCCTTGGCTGATGCACAAGCATCAACTTATGAAAATATGTCATTGGGGATGGCCATAATTAAGAGTGATTTTGCTCTTTCATCCCCTGCTACCAGTTCCTTGTCTTCCTTACTCCAAAGTATTTCACTTTTAGGAGCTCGGGAGGCATGGATAGCAGGTAGTTGGTCAGTTGCTGGAATTGCTGGTATTTCAGTCATTGGTATACGTGGACCCCTTTCAATGGATTGAAACAGAGCTCGGTCATGACCATTAAGGAAATTGACCATCCTGATTTTCCATTGGGGGTATTCCTCTCTGACCAGAGTCGGAGGTTTGGACATAGAACCAATATTGAAAGCATTATTCCAGGATTGAAAGCTAGCCATATTTAGAAAAAAGAAGAAGAGCGATTGATCGTTTGAAAATAATTTATTCAATCTGCTCTGATACCAATTGTTGGACCCAGTATGGCCTTAACAACTTCTTTTTGCGTAATATGGCAAGTGATTTCAGTATATGTGAAAAAGATGTGCGGAAATGGAAATCAGACTTTCAAGAAACAAGACCTACAGAATTATCAAGTTTATATCACTTTGAAACAAATTAGTTTAACAAGGTGATTGTAAGATTATTATCTAATACAAATGAATCTTGATTTCTGTGGGTGAGAAGAGCAGTGGAGTTTGGGTGTTTGTATATGAATGCTAAGCTTTAAACTCAAGTATCTTCTGCCTCTCAAGCCTTCTATTTATAGACGGTCGTGGACATGAATAAACAATTGTTTATTCATGCAATAAGTCCTGCGTAAAGTAGCAATTTGACATATTCATTGAATCCATCGTTCAAGTTGCATTTGTAATCATGATAACCAATAATGTCATGCTTCGGTCATTGGTGGCAGGATAGAGTTGTGATATTTAGACAAGTGGGTCTTTCATCAGAATTTTTGATAAACCACTTCATCAAAATTCTGGTGAACAAATCATCAGAAAAGTCTGATGATTAGAATCGTCAGAAACTGATGATATTTCATCAGAAATATCATCAGATCCATCAGAAATGACCTTCTCTGATAATCCAAATCAACTCTTGATCAACTTGTGATTCTTTGAAGTAGATACTTTGCATTTCAGTTGTCCTATCTGATTTTCTTCTTCTTGTTGTGATCTTCAGGACTGTTATCTTCTTCAGAGATCCAGTTGATTGAGATTTTCTTCAATACTTACAAATAAGTTTCCTAACATTTGGCAACCTCACCCCGTACCTAGGAGGACGAGTGTTGAACTAATGACCTAGTCATGACCAATGCTTTGATTGGAGCATTGGAGAAAGGGCAAAATAATCAGGAGCCGTCTTGTATTCGGGGTATTATCAACATTACTTTTGGGTTTAAACGCAATGGATTAACTAAGCACTTGGTAACCAACGTTTTCATAAAACTATGAACTCACCAGCGTTGTCTGATACACTTGTTGCATGCTCGCAGGTCGTTAGACATCTTGGAATTGGGAACTTGCTGTCTGGAGTAGCTGGAGTGGTCATGGGTCGATTGGAGGGATTCATGTGATTGAATTCTTGATATTATACATTGGTTTTTGAAACAGTTTAACTTTGGTTTATTATTTGCTTCCGCTGAACATGTTGGTTTCATTTAAACTCGTGGATGGTATTTTCATTAATAATTGAGGATTTTATTTATAAACTTGTATGGGTTCAATGTAATTAGTGGCTCGTTGTTGGTACGTCACACGCCTAGCAAGGACATTCTCTAGGTGGTATTTTGGGGGTGTGACAGGTCGGCTCGGCTAAAGCTAATGAATGTCATTCGTGCTATGGATAACGTACCAACAAGTCGCTATTGAAATCGTCGTGTTTTATATAAACCATAGAATTTTTTTTTGAAAACTTGAAAAGTAGTTTGACACATATGAGTCACCCCAAAACAATTGAAAGCATAAATAGGGGAACTATGTACTCACTTGGGATTGCAAGAAGTCCTTGATCAATAGAAGAAACAAAGCTCATGTGTCGGATACTATGTTAGTGTAACGGGACATAAATCGGGGGGTCGGATAGAATGAGGTCTTATAAACCAAATGAGTGTTGGAACTCATATGATATGGTGTAACAAACTCAACATTCTAATTTGGAAGTGATCCTAAGTGCTTTTGACCCGTTATGAGTCGTTAAGGTAGTTTACGCTACTTTAACGTGTCATTTCGTAAAAGTGTGGTCGGATGGTCAAACAAGTCCTATGATAAGTCTAATTATATGCCAAAATATGTTTAATAAAGTTGCAACGTCAGTTTATATGTCAAAAAGTTGGTTACATATGCTTAAAATGGATTTATGCGCAAAAAGGGCGTTTTGGTCATTTTTAAAGAACATAAGAAAGACTTATCATAACACTAACGAAATGACGTGACCATAAGGTATAACCTCAGCAGGTTGGATTCGAAAGTCAAAGCGGTGGTCAAACCGCTCGACTTACGAACCTAAATAAGCACTAAACTAGAAGTGACGATTAGACATGTCAAAACATGTCTAACTAAGTTGCAAAAACTGATTTGGTATCAAAACTTAGTGTTTTGATACCCGAAAATAGTTCCATCGTAAAATGCACTTAATGTGCATCTTTGACCGAAACTTTGACTCGTCACTTCGACTGGTAAACGTGGTAATCAGAAGGTGCAATCACTAGGGATTATAACCTTCGTGATTACGATCGCGTTGCATAGTTCAATTGAACTTTGACTTGACCAATTATGTCAGAACCGGGAGTCAGATAGAAAGTCAACTGTTTGACTTTTAGCTCAAAATAAGCTAAAATCATGAACAAGACTAGGAAAGAACACTTACTTGTGTTCTAGGATGGCAAGAATACTCAGTAGGAGGCCTCCAATAGGAAGCAAACTCCAATATAGAGCAGATAGAGAAGAAGAGTAAAACTGAGCAAGTTGTGAGATTGAGAAATCTTGCTATTTATAGCAATTGAGGGTGATTTTGATCATGCCACATGTCCTAAGCTTGAAAGGGGAATGTAGGATCGCGTGCTGACCCAAACGAGTCAATCAGAGGTGTTCTAATCCGTTTCAGGTGCGGAATAACAAGAAACAGACACGAAAAACAGCTTGTTCTACTAAATCTTGCCTTGTATATTGATTTCACACTGATTACAGGTCAAACGGCACTTCGGCAGCAATTCGGTACCGGAAACAAGAAAGATACAAATGATTTCGCCCATGAGGTATTTATAGGGGATGGGGTTTCGCCCCAACTGACATGGGACCATATGAGCGAAATCAGCTATAAGCTGATTTCGCCTGAAATGGCACATGACACTATGAGCGAAATTACCTGCTATGTACCTATGAGCGAAATCAGCTTCTAAAATACATACATTCTCCTACTTTTCCGTACAACGTGCCCTAATCTAACATTCTAAGACTAAGACTCGATACAAGACGAAGTCGACAGATGTATGCACCCACAGACTCCCCCTCAGATGTTGACGAGTCTTAAGTGTCGAGTCTTCGCATCTTCAGTCTTGATCAGTCTTCGGGCATCCAGAATCTCTATATATCTCTTGCATCTTCAAATTCTTTCTCTAACAGACTCCCCTTCAAAACATGTAGGGATCAAAGTCTGACTTTTACAGTATTAGAATGGCAACCTGGCTTTACATAGTCCTCAGGTATTGGAATCTGACTCTTATCTAGCTCAGGAAATCCTGCACATTCTCTTCCCAAAACATTAGATTCACAAGAATAAGATATTTAACAATTTATCAAATTGCATGCACCAACACAGACTCCTCTACAATCAATATACAATTAGATATAAACATTGATCATTTAACAAATTTCTTTTTCTCTGAAAAACTTTTCAATCAAATTCTCCCAAACCTGTTCATCATGTTTAGCACTCGGAGTTTTGAAAATTAGTTCTTCAATATCAGTTGTCGAAAACCTTTTTGGATTTTTCAAAATTTTATGCTAAAACACATTGAAAATCTTTTTGGAATTTTGTGAAATAAACGAAATGAAATGCAGTAAAGAAATATTTACATACAATATTTTTTCGAGTTTCTATAAGAGGATCATATCAGTTTATGAGACAAATCAACAACACCGTTAAGCTTTAAACATTTTAAGTTTTAAACGATTCACTTAGATTGTTAGTATACTGATCCACTTAAATTTTCACACAAAGTTCAACTGTTTCGAGATACGAGATTAATGTATTAGTAACTTAAACTTATTCACGTGTCCCACCTCAGAATATACTCCCGTATCCAGATCCCAATATTAAGTCTTACAGGTGAGTATACCTAGATGATATCTGTAAGGGGTTAAATTGCGAAAACCGTGAGAGCTCAGGTCAGAACTTCAGTTCAGCAGAGAGATGACGGTTCGACTTTTGGTGGGTCCCCTTTAGAGGATCTTTTTTACAACATCAATGACTATCAATTTTATTGTTTCATCGATTTGCTGAGGGCGGCGCTTTTTCAAGCATTTGCAGAAAGTATTATCCGGGGACTAGGTCAGTACTTCCATACAGCAGAAGTCCTGGGATAATACCCCAGATATCACTAAGCATAAAGACCTAGTATCTCAGAATAAGGGGTCCTTCAAACAAGATTTCGGGGGTTACCCATATATCCGAGAGATGTTACCCACGAATTAAGCAAGTTTGAAATTTAGGTTTATATCTCATCACAATTTATTAAATGTGCAAAAACCTACTGACACATCATCAGTGAGACCGTTTATCACTATTTAACTTTCCAATTCTTTAGCATGTCGTGATCGTCCACTGATGTACTATCATTTCCTCTTTTATACAACAAAACTCATTTTTGATTTTATCATGTTTTTGTCTTTTTCAAATTTTCTAATGTTTTTGGATTTTCTGAAAATTTTTACTCCCCCTAAAATGCAAACACATTAACAGAATTTGAAAACTATCTAAACTCTTGACCCACTTGAAGAAACAAAATCAAAAACAAACTATACAAATAAAGTGACAACTGATATCAATTCACTTCAAATCACCATCCACTTGGCATAAACAATCAGAACTCCCCCTCACAACAAACCATTTTCTCATTTAGATTTCAAAACACTTAAGTTTGTTTTAATCAAAATGATTTTTCCAGAAAATGAGTTTGTTTTTACCACTTGTAGATTTACCACTTGTTAAGTACGGGGATATGGTTCATCATCTTGTTCATCTACTTATCATGTATAGTAAATCAAGTACAATTTAATGTCCCTGATTTACCATTTGCAATTAAGCAACCTCTGTACCACATGAAGAAAACACACTACCAATTGTAGGAATATTACATCTACACAACCATTTTACCAATCAGGATGCCGATTCCTGCTTCGCACTTACCAACCTGGAAGCTCCGGTGTAGTCCTTCATCCTGTAAAAATTTTAACACTATCAAAAACTTTCATACAACCTCTTTAATCATGAAAGATGCCGATTCCTGATCCACGATTACAATCTTGGGATCTCCGGCAAGTCAGGTGTTTAATCAAATATAACATCCACCCAAGCTTGACCAGCCTTAGGTGATTTTGGAACACATCTGTCCCACCAACACTTTGATTTATAAAACTCTTTAGCACCCTTAACTTTCTTATCAACCATTTTCCCGAAAATGTGCTTGACTTTTCCGTTGAAAGCTTTCTCAACATCAAATTCTCCCTTATCAACGAAGAATTGATTTGAGATCTCAACTTTTCCCACCTTTTTCATTAAATTTTCTTTTGACAGTTTAGGAAAATTTTCATCGTTCACTTCTGGAACGGAAATCACAACTCTTTTCTCAACCGATGACTCCTCTGATTTTATGGAATCAGATTCATTGTCAGAACTACTTTCTGTTTTAATAACCCACTTTTGTTTGTTTAAATCACCTCTTCTTTTGTAAAACCGTTTTGAACTTTCACCCTTTTCAGAACATGAATTTTCAAACAAATTACCATTTTTCACCAATTGTTCTTTTCTATCAACACAAATCTTTTTCAAATTGGAGTTAGAAGAAACTCCCTGTTTTTGGTAATTGGTCTTGGGACAATTCCAAGCTATGTGACCAATTTCTTGACATTTGAAACAGGTTCTTCTGTCAACTCTTTCAGCAAACTTTCTCACATTCTTCTTCACTTCAGCAAGAAACTCTTGATTTGACTGCTTCCAGAATGGTTTCTTCTGTTCATCCTCTGAGCTTCCTCCTGAAACAAATTTTGTTTTTGGTTTATAAGTTTTCTGATTTTTATAATTTTCTGACAAACTAAAACCAAGACCTTTCTTTTTGAGATTACCATTATGGTTTGGTTTCTTTTGGAAATTATAGCCACAACCGTAACCCATTTTCTTGTTTACTCTTTGTTGAATCCTTGAAGTGTAAGGTTTAGGTTTTACAGAAAAATTTAAATATTTTATTTCAGAAATATTAATTTCTGTTAATTTGAAAACCTTTTTGTTCATTTCAGTTTTAACACTTCTTATTGGGAATTCTTCATCAGAAAATAATTTGTCCGAATTATTCAAGGTATAAGCAACCTTAAACATTTCATCATTCAAATTATTCTTTGATAACAAGAATTCTTTATTAAACCCTTTTAACCGGTGAACTCGGACTCTTCTCAGACAAACTCGAACTCTCTGATTTAGACTCCGACTTTGACTCTTCATCCATATCCAACACCTGATCGACAACTCTCTTAACTAACTCAGACTCATGATCAGTGTCAGACGCTGTGAATGTAACATCAATATTTTCGGGTAATTCATCAGTGATTTCAGACTTTAATTTGATGTTTAGAGCCTTGTCTACTTGTTCCTCGTTTGGTTTCCTGGGGGGAATAACTCTCAAAGATAGGAGGCGGACATCTGTTATACTTGACACTTTGTGGCTTACCAGTATCCTCCTCTTTTTCTTTCTTCTTCTTGAAAGCTTCAAGACCGCAACAGTAGGATAAACTCGATCAATCAGATAATCACAAGTAGTATAACTCAAAAGTAATCTGTTAAGCCTTTCACTCTCAATTTTCTCAAGTTCCAGCTTCTTCTTCAGATTAGCACAATCTTCGATGTAATCATTAATAACGCTTTGCTTTGTCATCAAAGTTGCACTCATTTTGTCATTTGCCTTTTCGATTTCTGCATTTGTCCTTTTCAAACTGTCAACTGTCCTGTTCAATACGTCGTATGACTCTTTCACATACTTAACATCAGACAGTAGATCTTCTTTCATTTTCTCTAACTCAGCAATCTTCTTGTCTTTTCCTTCACAATCTTTGCAAGATTCTGAACATTTATCACAAGGCTTGGTAACTTCAACTACCTTTTCAACTATCTTTTCAGCTTCTACAGTCTTTTCAACTTCAACAAGTTTCTCAACCTCAACAATCTTCTCTATTTCAACAACTTTTTCAACAATTTTCTCAACTTCTACGAATTTTTCGACTTCAACAATTTTCTCAACCACTTTCCCTACTTCAACAATCTTCTCTATCGCAATCTCAGCAGTTGATTAATCTTTTGTTTTTACAGCTTCAGTCTTCGCCTTTTCATCAGCGAGTAGCTTTGCTGCTTCTAGCTCTCTCTGCAATCGAGCAATCTTCTTCTGGTTCAGCAACTCAACTTTATCTGCATAGATAAAATTAAAGCTATCAGGATCAATGCTTTTTCTACATTTGTTAAGATACTCTTCCTCATCATCCGTATCAACATCACTTCCAAGATCTGGAAATATCGGAATCCTTTTCTGACAATCCTCATTTTGATCCAGAATCCTGGTAACAAGTGCCACATCAGGACTAGTTCCACTAGGTATATACTTGTCCCAGCTAAACCCCTGTGCAACAACCTCATCACTTTGATCTATTATCCCAAAATAAGCTTTTCTATTAGCTTCTTCAATCATTTTCCCATGAGCAGTTTGCGGTTCCTTTTGTTGAGATTGTTGATCGATTTGATGAAAGATTGATTTCTGATAATGATTGCTCTTTTCTTGACTTCCAGTTGACTCTTGGTTCTTACATTCCCGTTTAAAGTGACCTTTTCCTTTACATCGGAAACAAGTAACCTTTGACTTGTCAAAACCAAGTGGAGAGGTAGCCATTCCTCGAAACTCGTCTCTGCCAGTAATCTGTTGAAATTTTTCAGCTCTCATGCAGGCACTGGCTAAACACCACTTTACATCCATCAGCTCAAGCTCTTCTGCATCGATTTGGTCGTAATCTTCTTTTATGAGCATTGGATTACCAATTCTTCCAGCAATCAAACTTTCATACGACTCTAACATGGCGACAAGAGATGCCATGTGTTGTTTTGCCACCTCAGGGGAAAGATGTTGACCATTATGAATGTTCAAGGTCACATTACACTGCAGATTTGTAGTATTTTGCTTCTGAGGGCTAGGTGTGTTGCTGTTTGGATCAAAGCTTGAGAATGATGAAGTAGATCCACCACTTTGAGTTGTAGTACTTGCATTTGGACTTGCAGAACCATCAGTACTGAATGCAGTACTAATCTTTGGACTTTGACTGGGAGTGGCCTCAAACTTGTTCCCTCGATAGTACAGACTGACATCTTGCTTGGCATTTGGATTTGTCATTATAGCAGTCTTCTGAATATCCAACTCCTGTTCTTCAATATTCTGGATAAACTGAGCCAAGTTCATACTCTCAGTCTTCCTCATGAGTTTCACAATCATCAGATAAGTTCCCCACTTATGTTGGAGTAAGACAAAGATGTCTTCTTTAACTGCTTTCTGTAAAATGCTGATCATCATCTTTTCACTAGTATATTTCAGCTTGTCAGCTTCTATAAAATCATTGAAACCCTTTTCCAACCCACGCTCATTCTTGGGTCTCTCATAGTCTTTCAGCAGTGAACACCAAGCATCGAATCTGTAGGCTTGAACCCAATTCTCAAATCGGTTTTTCCAACCCTGAAAATCCTCAATGTACATCAGCTTCGGTGGTTTCTGATTAGTACCCGTCTCATTTTCACCGTATACAGTCTCAGCAGCAGTGACAGGTGCAACCGGTGTCGCAAAATCATTGTAAAACTCTTCGGCCATGATTTGATAACACGTTTTTCAATAACAGTGACTTATGAGCGAAATTGCAAGTTTGGACAATATCACAGGTAATCTGGAGCGAAATTAAGGGTTTGGGGCGAAATCAGGGTTCTTTGGAGCGAAATTAGGGGTCTTGGGGCGAAATCAGGGGTCCTGGGTGGACTTTGGAGCGAAATCAGGGGTCCTGGGTGGACTTTGGAGTAAAATCAGGGTTCTTTGAGCGAAATCAGGATGTTAATATGAGCGAAATCACAAATGTCCATACGAGCGAAATCAACTCGGGCCCTAATTTTGTCCATTTTTACTTTGAATTTCAGTCTCAAACTTTCAAGGATTTGTTATTGTCCAGTTTTCTATGATCTGTGAAATTTTGGTCTGATTCTAACCGTGAAATCTTCCTGAACAGATAAAAGAAGGTGTAGAAGACAGAGAATGAAGCTGTAATGGCAAGAACTCCTCGTCCTGTGCTCTGATACCACTTGTAGGATCGCGTACTGACCCGAACGAGTCAATCAGAGGTGTTCTAATCCGTTTCAGGTGCGGAATAACAAGAAACAGACACAAAAAACAGCTTGTTCTACTAAATCTTGCCTTGTATATTGATTTCACACTGATTACAGGTCAAACGGCACTTCGGCAGCAATTCGGTACCGGAAACAAGAAAGATACAAATGATTTCGCCTATGAGGTATTTATAGGGGATGGGGTTTCGCCCCAACTGACATGGGACCATATGAGCGAAATCAACTATAAGCTAATTTCGCCTGAAATGGCACATGACACTATGAGCGAAATTACCTGCTATGTACCTATGAGCGAAATCAGCTTCTAAAATACATACATTCTCCTACTTTTCCGTACAATGTGCCCTAATCTAACATTCTAAGACTAAGACTTGATACAAGACGAAGTCGACAGATGTATGCACCAACAGGGAATAAAACAAGTGTCCTAAACAGATTAATCCTTGGGGAATACTCAAACTTGGGCTCCAAGAACACCAAAACAGTTGGCTGATCAAAACAGCAGCTCTGCGGCCAGTTTACGGACTACAAAGGGTCCCTGTATACGGTCCGTATACAGTAGGCAAGGGCAGCACTTTCCATATTTGGCTGTTTTGGCCCATTGACTTGTTTTGTCGCGTTTTGTCATTTCTAACACCAGTTAACCTAATTTTTAGGCTCTATAAGGATGTTAACGCATATTTTACTTGAATTATGCCCAAAAATGTCATGGATGTCGGTTCAGTTGTTCAGTTGCGTTTTTCGCTTAAGTACGACGAACGCTATAAACACGAAAACGACCGAAATTGCGTAACGAATGATATTTTTGCATTCTTATCAATAAAATACAAGATTTAATGATTATAAAAATTTTTGGATGTGCGTACGTGGTTCATATTAAAAAAATACGAGAATCGGCAGACTTTCGTTGTTTGACGCAAATAGTCCCTTAGCTAAAATAAGCATGTTTTTATCATACCAAACCCCTCAAAACTTATTTCTAAGTTATGTAAAGGGTATTTAGGGTATGTTTAGCTTATGACATTGTTCCGGAGTGTAAGTTGTGTTAAACTGATTACGTTTGCGTAACAGTTTACGATTTCACTTCCAGAAAAGGTTTGAGTGAATGAAATTGTACAAGGACTAAAACGTGCAAATGTCATATGTAATTATACTATCCCGGAAATAAAACAAAAGATTTCATTAAATACAAAGTTGTTTGGAATTGTACAATGATTGAAAGACACAAATATCACAACGAGTATGACTAAAAATACGATTTTAGTCATAACGAATTTTTTTAGGGTTTTAATATTATCCGGGCGGTCACCAACGTTCGTTTCGCATTTTGTTCGTTACGCGATAAGCGTTTATATTATTATTGCCAACATAAATTCTCAACTAAGTTTGGATCTACCAACACTTCAATTACTATATATTAACGTCATATTTTATAATTTTGTGCCTTCATTTGTTTATAACACGTGTCATACTAGTACGATACAGGCTTAAAATAACCGGGTGTCACATTGAGTCTCGAGTCTTCGTACAAGCCAGTTAGTAGGAGTAGCCTCAGGAGGATGCATCAGTTTTGTCGATACTTACAAGATACCAGAGGGCTTTCAAAGACTGATAGTTCTTGAAACGCCCAAATTTTTCTCATTCGACTATTAACATAAAATTCATACAACTTTTAAAAAATTTTGACATGACCCGTTTGCATTAAGAGCTTTTCCACCTGCTTTTAACATTATCAATTTAATGAAGTTCTACAACATCTTTCAAAAATAGCAAAGTAGTGACCATATAAGGTTCACCATAAACATTTTGTACAATCACACTAAAAGGTTTAGAAATCCAAACTACATACTAACATACTAAACATAAGTTTGACACCATATCAGAAAATGAAAACTTTGACCCATACATAATAGACAACTTGAACCGGAAGCGTGTAAGGAGGTCGACATTGTGTGTGTCACACCCTAGCTTTGCGGAAGCGTGGTTAATTTGGTGTGACTTCTTAATACCATAGCTTAACCATAACAAGCTATATGAATTTAAAAACCATGCAAGATCATCCATTAATTTAGGTTCGAAAAGTAAAATACCATAACATTGTCTCAGCGGAAACACATCCTAACAACATAAACAGTGTTCAACGGACACAAACATCAACATGACATAAACACAGTTTAAGACCTGTGACTCGTCCAGGAAAAAGTCACATCCCTTAAACTTGGATGACCTCGTAACTAGTGCAGTGGGAAAACGTGCCATACCGTGCCAGATCCTTTAATTCCTCGAAATATATGTAAGTTGAAAAATCAACAATAATGTTGAGCGAGTTCATGTGTAAGTGAGTAAATAAACCTTTGTTTGTATAAAACCCTGGTATGTAGCAAATAAGGAAAAAGAGATCACCAATGGTTTGCAAGGCCATTGTTATGTGTGAAGTGCAAGTAGGGAGACTCAAACCTAGCGGATTTTGCGTTGGGTACACAGTCACCACCTGGTCCATTAGGCGGGCTCAGGGGTTGGGCTCGCTACACCCAGATAGATCTACCGCTACTGTCCCTCGGTCCTACCATGAGGATTAATGACCTCATGTTGCTCCTACCCACTCACATGATCTAAGTAGTAAACCTCCTTACGCTAACCATACCATGTATAAAGTATCCGTAATCAAAGTAACATGTATTTCACCCCCGCAGTTTAGAAAACTGAAAACAGTTAAGAGAAAAGGGGGACATAAACTCACGGTGGTGCGTCTCTACCAAGTATATCTCCTGCTCAAGCAGCTGTGCGACGACCTACATGTACTAACTCTATTAGACGGATGGCCGTGCCTTAGCTTTATGGTTTAAAGTTTTTGGGAAATAGTTAGACAACTATTTCGTGTTTACATTCTGTATATACTTGGTAATCATTTTCCTTCCCAAGGATGGAGGATTTAATACATGTGTGTTCGAAATATACCATTAAGTCTCACTTAAAATATATTTTATTTCAAACTCCAAAATATAAATATTTTTCTCAAAAGTATTATATTTTTATTTCACAAAATTTTCCCAAAATAATACCTTGACAAAAATACACGTTCAGTCATATTTTCTCAAAATGCGTAAGTTACGTTTTAATGATCGAGTGGTAATAATAATTACCGGTGTAACTTATAAATTTATCGTAAAAGCATTCGTATTATTTTGGATTCGTTAATCATTCGATAATATTATTTTTACCCTAAAAATAATATTTATGTATCTTCACAAATAAGTGACAAGTAACGTTGTGAAAAAATATATTTACCAAATATATATTTATCACGTTTAATTTTGTGAAAATCCCACCTCCGATATTTTGTAAATAAAGTCGTGGCGAAACTTATATTTTGAAAACATGTCGAAAAGTATTTCTAACACTTATAGTGAAAATATTTCTAAGTGTTAGGTTTTTGGAAAAATTTCGCCAGAGTTTCCTCTGTAACTGGAGGTGGCCACGCTTTCAAGCGTATCATTTTCTTTTATAAATCAAATCAACCATTTTCTTATTTAACCAAAACAATATTCAACGCATCAACTAGTCAATAAACATGTAAATCGCAAAAATTACATGAACTTGTGATTTACTCAAAAATATGAAGTAAATCCCATTACATTTAGTGGGTCTTTATATAAAGCAATCCGATTTTGTAAGAACCTCGTTTTTAGAGAAATTCCGTCTTTACAACTTCTCGTCATCTTTTACAAAAATAGTTATTTTGTCGAAACTTTGTGCTACACAAGTGTTTACACACTTGTGTGTTCTAAAAATCATTCTTTAATGTAAGATCCGTCTTTAGAAAACATGATTTCTTTGATACTTGGTTCTTTGAAAATACCGATTGTAGGTTCGTAGATCTACTAGTTTTAAACACTATTTCACAAGAAAAATCGCTTTACACAAGTTCATGATTTGTGTGTGGTAGAGTTTCATCCTTTAACCCTTGTTACATCCAAAACAACTCTATGTCATGATCCATGATCATGACCAACCCGGGTTAAATGATGATCCGAGCTACCACAACATAGATCGGGTCCAAATAACTACACAATTCAAATACTACAAGATTTACACAACAAACAAGCTTTTAACCATCACTTTTAGCATTTCAGTAGACTTTTATGCTTCATCTTGTATGTTTACGAGTTTTAACCGTAACAAATCATTTTAACCACTTCAAAATAGTTCGAGAGTGTGATTTAAGCAACTTACTACTAGCTCGAGGCTAGGGAAGAATCTAGACGCAAAATGAGAGGATAAAAGCAACGAGAAGAGGTCCTTTGAGTTCCGAATGCACCAAGCCTCCTTATACGTGATCCTTAACGCTTGAATGAACTTGGAATGTGATGATCGAAGTCGGATGATGGATGGATGGAAGTGTGGGTGCTCGGCCGAGAGCCTTTAGAGAGAGAGAGGGAGTGTTGAGTGGTGAGTTGTGAAGTGAATGATCATGTGTGCAAAGCTTGTTACTTATAGACCATTACTAAGTTCATTAACCATAAGTCCATATGTAGTCTTGATATTAGACAACTTAGAATATAATAATCAAAAGGGTACAAAGGATGGTCACAATGTGACCAAGTTCGGTCAAGAGGGGGGGGGTTCCTAGTTCAAATCCAACCAATTAGTTAGTGTATAGTTAGGTTAATCTAGTTAGTTAAGTGATTAACCCGGTTAGTAGTGTGTTGTGCGTTATGGCAGGTGTTAAGGTATTCAGGGACTCTAACTGGCTCAGAAAAATATAAATAATGTTAGTGGTAATATTTTCATTTCCCGGGTATAGTCCGGTTGTTCGGTTGGATAGTAATCCGTTTAAGCGCTTAACAAAGCTTTAAAGTGTCGTTAATATTAATTTTAGTGACACTACTCATTCCCGACACTTTGGAAAGTGTCTAGTAATATTTTTCTCATGTTTTGGCACTTTATTAGTTAACCAAATGCTGAATTTTTAGTTAAAGTGCTGAGTTTTGTACTTAGAGTACGTTTTAGGCACATCCTGTCACTGTAACTTATTCCTAGAGACGCAGTTCTACAACCCTTGTATCCCTACACTCACTATTGGTGTAGTAAACTATCTTGGCTCATACAGGCCTTAGAGGCAGTATCTGCCTGATGCTGGCTTTATCAGCAGGTTCAATAGGTTATCCGTTCATAGTGCTACTGTGCTTTTGTGCATCATATTTGTCACTAAGGTTTAGCATGTAAATATTGTAGTGACAGTAAGTAGAGTATGATGCAAGTATGTACATGTATCAATATTCAAGTAGCAGTTTATCCATAAGTTCAAGTAAGCACAGTAATTAAGCAGTAATTAATTATTAATTAAGTCGTACGAATACCTGGTTTAGTGAGGGTTGTCACAGTGTGTGTTCGGTCCGGGTACGCCACAATCAAGCAAGGGATTTACCTATCATTCATAACAACAAAACATTATTAGTTCATAACATATAACAATTTAAATACTTTAATTACCTATCATTGTTCGACCCGTTACATGACATGTTACCTTATTAACATCCTTACTTCTATTCGGATACATCCAACATATCACTTTTCGATTCATTCGCAATGAATCGTTACATACCATACTTTTCAACATACTCACATCATTTGACCCGTTATGAACAAGTCAATACCACACATTTCGACAACCATTCTACTTACCATTCCGACCCATTTAAACGGGTCCTTTCGCATTCACTACTACATCACTTTAGAACATTTCTCAATTCACTCTTTGCATCAAATCAATCATGACCCGTAATGAAAATTTACAACAAATCCATAGTATCAAATACTACCATTCATAAATCTACATTTAGAGTAAATAAAGTTCATATGAACTTACCGCGATCTTGAGATGCTTTTGCCTTCTAGTGACTTGCGCCTTCTTCCTTCTTCGTGCCTATATGTCATAATCTCATATTTTAGCTTTCATAAACAATACTTTCACAATCCTTATAATACGTTATGGCGTCTACTATTCACATACATCATTATCATAAAGAAGTTGCATCAATCTTAACAAGCATTCATGTAAAAACCATAACTAAACTCACTTAGGCATTTCGTCAAACACATTGTGTGCGTATCACTAGTTTAGCACAATGTACAAGCATCTTAAGCACAATTTCCATAGTTCTTCTCATTGATTAACATAAACATCCTACTATTTTGAAATCTACCATTCAAATCATGAGCACATAGTTCTAAATCAATTATTCATAACAATTTCTTGGGTAAAGTTATTCATAACAATTTCATGAATCAACAATCAAATTAACATACAAAACTTCACAATTGCTCAACATTACTTGACATGCAAGTGGGTTTTGCCCTAATCATGTTCATATTCGAAATTTAGCATCTAATGATGTCTAGACCTTCATAGCAACCACTAATCATACTGAATTTTGAATTACATTCACGAATCATACAAAACCCACATAATCAAACATCATCAAATCACAAAATTTAACTTACTTGAGATCAAGAACACTTAGATAATCAGGATTCTTAGGTCATGCATTCGATTCTTCAATAATCTGGCTTTCAATTGATGGAATCTAGTGATTTAGGGTTTTGTGAGGGAAGGGGTTCCCCCTGGCTTCTCACGATCGCACCCAGGTCCCAGGTTTCTTTCTTTGTTTTTTTATCATGTATTATAACAACATTTACACATCTAGTCCCTCATCATTAAATCCCTATTCACTTTAGTACTTTACCTTCTAACTTAACCATCTTTCTTTTACTAACTTTTAATTTTTGACATAATCCTATTTTTTTTATTAAAACATCACTACACATTATACTTTTAGGTCATATGAGAATTTGGGGTGTTACAAGTCTACCCCCCTTAAAGAAGGTTTCGTCCCCGAAACCTGAATACGTACCGAATAACTCTGGGTAATGTTCTCTCATTTCATCCTCCGCTTCCCATGTAAGATCCGATCCTTTTCGATGTTGCCATTGGACCAAAACTTGCCTAACGGATTTGTTGCGGAGTTGCTTCACCTTAGAATCTTTTATTGCCATGGGCTTTTCAACATTATTTAACTTCTCATCTACTTCAATATCATCCAAAGGCACGTATGCCGTCTCATCCGCTAGGCACTTCCTCAATTGCGACACATGAAAAGTGTTATAAACTCCATCCAACGCGGGAGGTAATTCTAACTGGTATGCTACCGCCCCGACCCGGGCGAGTATTTTGAATGGTCCAATGTATCGAGGACCCAATTTTCCGCGTTTGCGAAAACGAATAATTCCCTTCCATGGAGAAACCTTCAATAAGACATAATCTCCCACTTGGAATTCAATTGGTCGCCTCCACCTATCCGCATAAGACTTTTGTCTATCTTGCGCTGCTTTTATCCTTGATCTAACTATATCAATCTTTTCATTCGTCTTGACTACTACTTCTCTTGACGCGAGTTCTCGTTGACCCACTTCCCCCTAACAAACCGGAGTCCTACATTTCCTTCCATAAAGCATTTCGTAGGGGGCCATTTTTATACTATTATGATAACTATTATTATATGAGAATTCTACCAAAGGTAGATGATCATCCCAGCTTCCTCCGAAATCCATAATACACGCCCTTAGCATATCAACCAAAGTTTGTATAGTTCGTTCTGATTGACCATCGGTTTGAGGATGGTAGGCGGTGCTAATATGTAACTGGGTTCCCAATTCTTCATGAAACTTCCTCCAGTAACGAGATGTGAACCGGGTGTCTCGGACGGATACTATAGACACCGGAACCCCATGTCGAGATATAATCTCGTTCATATAAACTTCTGCCATCTTTTCTGAATTATAAGTTTCCCGAATGGGTAAGAAATGTGCGCTTTTGGTCAGTCGATCAACGACCACCCATATTGCATCATGTCTTTTTCTTGTCTTGGGAAGCTTAGTCACCAAATCCATCGTTACATGTTCCCACTTCCACACCGGGATCTCCAAGGGTTGCAACTTTCCATACGGCCTTTGGTGTTCGGCTTTTACTTGAGAACATGTCAAACACTTAGCAACATACTTGACGATATCTCTTTTCATTCCCGGCCACCAATAATTCATCCTCAAGTCTTGATACATCTTCGTAGCTCCCGGATGAACGGAGTATCGAGACTTGTGAGCCTCATTCAATAGTAATTCTTTCACATCACATTCCCGAGGTATCCAGATTCGGTCATACCTCGTTTTCATACCATTTGCATTCTCTTCCAATTCATGAATAAATCCTTTCGTCCTCTCTTTCTTTGGGTCGCCAGCATTTAAAGATTTTGTTTGAGCTTCTCGAATTTCACCAAGGAGTTTAGGTGTGACTACCATCTTCATAGATTTTACCCGAATCGGGGGCGGGTACTCATTTCGACTTGGAGCGTCCGCCACTACATTAGCCTTCCTGGGATGGTAATCAATGTCACAATCATAATCCTTAATGAGTTCCAACCATCTTCGTTGCCTCATATTAAGATCTTTCTGCTCGAAGAAATATTTGAGGCTTTTATGATCTGAGTAAATAGTACATTTCACCCCATATAGGTAGTGCCTCCATATCTTCAACGCAAACACGACTGCCGCCAATTCTAGATCATGAGTTGGGTAATTGTTCTCATGCTGCTTAAGTTGTCTTGAAGCGTAAGCAACGACTTTACCCCTTTGCATTAATACGCAACCTAATCCTTGGTGGGAGGCGTCAATATATACTACCAAATCATCCATTCCATCAGGTAGTGTCAACACCGGAGAATTCGTAAGCTTTTCTTTCAAGGTCTGAAACGCCTTCTCTTATTCTTTGCCCCATATAAAATTTTCGCTCTTCTTTGTTAATTTCGTCATGGGTGAGGCTATTTTGGAGAAATCCTGGATAAATCTTCTGTAATACCCAGCCAAGTCCATAAAACTTTTTATTTCGCTTGGATTCTTCGGGGGTACCCAATTCATTACCGCATCTACTTTGGACGGGTCCACATGGACACCATCCGCATCAATTACATGACCCATAAATTGTACCTCTCTAAGCCAAAAGGCACACTTTGGGAACTTTGCATATAACTTTTCCTTACGAAGCGTTTCCAATACATCACGTAAATGGGAAGCATGCTCTGCTTCACTTCGGGATTATATTAGTATATCGTCAATGAAAACGATTACATACTTATCAAGCATAGGTCGGCACACCCGATTCATTAAATCCATAAACGCAGCTGGTGCGTTCGTTAGCCCAAAGGACATTACTAAAAACTTGTAATGTCCATACCGCGTTCGAAACGTAGTTTTCAGCACATCTTCTTCTCGTACACGTAGTTGGTGATAACCCGACCGCAGATCAATTTTCGAAAACCAACTTGCCCCTTGTAACTGGTCGAACAGGTCATCGATTCTGGGCAACGGGTAACGATTCTTCACCGTCAACTTGTTCAACTCTCGATAGTCGATGCACATTCGCATCGAGCCATCTTTCTTCTTCACGAATAATACGGGCGCTCCCCATGGTGAAACACTTGGTTTAATGAAACCCTTATCGAGCAACTCTTGAAGTTGCGTCATCAATTCTTTCATTTCAGTCGGGGCCAACCGATAAGGAGCTTTAGCTACCGGTTTTGCGCCTTGACTAAGGTCTATCTTAAATTCTACTTCCCGCTCGGGCAGAAGCCCCGGTAAATCTTCTGGAAACACATCCGGATATTCGTTCACTACATTCACTTTTTCAAGCTTTGAAACACCTCGATTGGTGTCAATCACATAAGATAGATACGCCTTACCTCCGTTCTTCACATGTTTGACAGCTTTGATTATAGAACACAATTTCGATTTGATGACCCTTTCGCCTCGAACACTTACCCGTTTCCCCCCCGAGGTTACTACATGAGTGACTTTCTTTCCGCGTTGAATTTCAGCATGGTTTTGGGCTAGCCAATCCATTCCTACAACTACTTTAAATTCCCCCATGTACATCGGAACAAGATCTATACTAAATTCCTCATCTTCGATTAAGATCTTACAGTTTCTACAAATATCATGTAACAAATAGCTTTTACTATCAGCAACTTCCACTTCTAAGGGTACTAACATCTTTTCAAGCTTAAACGATGGATGAACTAACAATTCATTAGAAATAAACGACCTACTAGCCCCGGAATCAAATAAAACATTCATAGGCATAGAATTAATCAAGAATATACTTGAAACCACATCCGGGCTAGCCTTAGCTTCATCCGAGGTTAACTGAAACATCCTCCCTCGAGCCTTGGAAGACTCATCCTTCTTTCCATCTTTCTTTGCCCCTGGTTGGAGTTTCGGACATTCCGCTTTAATGTGCCCCGTTTGATTACAACTGTAACACGCTTTTGAGTTTTCGGGGTACCTATAATACGGATGTCCCTCTTGCCCACATTTGTAGCATCCTTTCTTTCCCAACAAACATTCACCCGAATGATGTTTCCCATATGTCTTGCAAGTCGGAATCCCACTACTTGTCTTCTCTTTCCTGTTTTGATCTTGATATTTTGCCTTTTTCGATGGGTTTGTATTGGTAGGCTTCTCCGCCACCCTTTTCTCTCCCCGTTCAACCTGCCTTCTTAACTCGATCTCCCTATCTCTTACCCAGTCGATTAATTCATTCAACGTTGCACACTTGGAGGGATTTACGAACTCCCGATATTCAGCTTTTAACATAGCATGATAACGTATGATTTTCAACCTTTCAGTCCCCGCTATCTCCCCACAAAACTTCACCTTCTCGAGGAACTTATTCGTTATTTCATCAATCGTTTCATCCTTTTGTCGAAGACGTAGGAAGTCTTCTTGAATCTTATCAAGTGCGGATTGTGGGCTATGATATATCAGAAACGGCTCCTTGAACTCTTGCCATGTTAACGTTTGTACTTTGTCATCCCCCAATTCCTTCGAATGTGCGTCCCACCAATCCTTCGCTTGGAGTTGTAGGAGGCCCGTAGCAAACATCACTTGATCCTCCACTTCACATCTACTTCATACAAACACTGCCTCGGTGCTTGAAATCCATCTTTGACAAGCTATCGGGTCAATTTCCCCTTTATACGGCAAGGGGTTACATGCCATGAATTCCTTGTACGTGCACCTTCGAGTACTTTTCTTTGTTTGTAGTTCACTAATCATCTCCTTTAGTTCTTCCACCTTGGTCGTTACTAGAGTATCAACTACTCCCAATACTTGACCTTCCACTTCTTGAGCTAGTCGGGAATTACTAGCTTCAATCACTTTCTCTACTTCTTCTAAAATCATTGCTCTCATTTCATTTTGGTGTGCTTCATCGTCATCGTTTACATTTACCGCATCAGCCATCTACATAAAACATTCATTATATCCATTAGGTTTCATTTCATACTTCCCATCACCACGTTTTAACATTATTTTATCATAACACATTCCATTAATCATTCATACTTCATGCCTTATCGTCATTGACGATCGTATTGTATTATATCGACCGAATCCTTCATTCATAACAAACTTTCCTTTCCATCATTCACATCTACTTTTCCTTCATCATTTGATTATAAATTTTGCCTTAAATATTGTTCATAAGGTCTTTAAAATCAATTGGAACAAGTCCCGCATTCAAGATCGTCGAAACAAAACAAAAAAAAAATAAATTTTCGGAATCAGGGGGCTAGACGCCCCCACCTAGGGGCTAGACGCTACACCTATCCGCCTTTTTGACAGCATGTTCCTTTATTTTTGTTGCTGCACTTGCCCAGCTAAAACTTTTATCAAAACCAAACTTAAAATCCTCATAACTTATGATCTGTAAGTCCGATTTAACCGATTCTTTTTCCTACGCGTCCGTAATTTAATTGCGGACCCGTTAGCATATTTATTAGCCATATAACTCGGTTTTCAAGAACAAATAAGCTATAAATCCCATTTTATTTTTAACTACATCATAATAAATTTTACAATTTACTTACTTGCGTAGCGCTTCGGAACGAACACACCTTCATACGAGCTTTCAGCTTGAGTTCAAGCATTTGACTCAAATACTTAAATCCCTCAAACCTCGGCTCTGATACCAACTTGAAACGCCCGAATTTTTCTCATTCGACTATTAACATAAAATTCATACAACTTTTAAAAAATTTTGACATGACCCGTTTGCATTAAGAGCTTTTCCACCTGCTTTTAACATTATCAATTTAATGAAGTTCTACAACATCTTTCAAAAATAGCAAAGTAGTGACCATATAAGGTTCACCATAAACATTTTGTACAATCACACTAAAAGGTTTAGAAATCCAAACTACATACTAACATACTAAACATAAGTTTGACACCATATCACAAAATGAAAACTTTGACCCATACATAATAGACAACTTGAACCGGAAGCGTGTAAGGAGGTCGACATTGTGTGTATTCGGTCCGGGCACGCCACAATCAAGCAAGGGATTTACCTATCATTCATAACAACAAAACATTATTAGTTCATAACATATAACAATTTAAATCCTTTAATTACCTATCATTGTTCGACCCGTCACATGACATGTTACCTTATTAACATCCTTACTTCTATTCGGATACATCCAACATATCACTTTTCGACTCATTCGCAATGAATCGTTACATACCATACTTTTCAACATACTCACATCATTTGACCCGTTATGAACAAGTCAATACCACACATTTCGACAACCATTCTACTTATCATTCCGACCCATTTAAACGGGTCCTTTCGCATTCACTACTACATCACTTTAGAACATTTCTCAATTCACGCTTTGCATCAAATCAATCATGACCCGTAATGAAAATTTATAACAAATCCATAGTATCAAATACTACCATTCATAAATCTACATTTAGAGTAAATAAAGTTCATATGAACTTACCGCGATCTTGAGATGCTTGTGCCTTCGAGTGACTTGCGCCTTTTTCCTTCTTCATGCCTATATGTCATAATCTCATACTTTAGCTTTCATAAACAATACTTTCACAATCCTTATAATACGTTATGGCGTCTACTATTCACATACATCATTATCATAAAGAAGTTGCATCAATCTTAACAAGCATTCATGTAAAAACCATAACTAAACTCACTTAGGCATTTCGTCGAACACATTGTGTGCGTATCACTAGTTTAGCACAATGTACAAGCATCATAAGCACAATTTCCATAGTTCTTCTCATTGATTAACATAAACATCCTACTATTTTGAAATCTACCATTCAAATCATGAGCACATAGTTCTAAATCAATTATTCATAACAATTTCATTTATCAACAATCAAATTAACATACAAAACTTCACAATTGCTAAACATTACTTGACATGCAAGTGGGTATTGCCCTAATCATGTTCTGAAGAAACACTAGATAAATGGTCGGAACCGAAATATCTAGGGGGTTTGAATCCGCATAAAGGGGTTAGTTCTCTCTCAATTGATTCAGTTGCTGCCGAGTTCCTTCTCCGGTGATTCTGCAAAACAGAGCACCGTTAGCCTCGTCAAGGGGAGAAGAGGGTTCTCTCCTTGACCTGACTCCGGTGTGAGAATAAGTATTGGTAACGGAGAAGATAAAGTATTTGAGAAGTGAATGTGATCTGAGTTCATACCTGAAGAGTTCTCCTATTTATAACCGTGAGTTTGGGAGGGAAAATCTGTTATTGAAAAGGTAACGGAAGATGCTAACGCCGTAGCGGTTATATTTCCTTCCGTTAAGTCCTTTTAAATCTTCGTTAAGTTGCCTTGATCCGATGTGAATGCACACGGATCATGAATTGATCTATGGCTGGGGAATTGCCACGTGGAAAGTGATTCAAGTGGAGATCATTCTCCAATTACATGCTATCGTCGTGATTTCAGGAACGTTTGTGATAATGACACGTGTCCAGACGGTTATAACCGTCTGGGTGGTGCACGATCATATTTTCTAGAAGATTACTGCTGTAATCTGGTGTGACACCTTTCAGTGTGCACACAGCTGAATAAATCCCAAGTCTGGGTAAAATGATATCCAAGTTTGGATATTTGGGCGGAAGTATTGTTCTCAGGGTTTTTGCCAATGGAAGGCGGCGCGAGGATTTTATGCTTTCCTTTGGGCGCGCGACTATCGCTTGTTGATTTCTTCCTTCCTTTTGTAAGACCAATGCGCGGTCGCGCAAGGTTAAAAGGTTGAAAGGCCAGTTGGTGGTATGGTCTCATATCCTTTTTATGAGGTTTTTGGGGCCTTACCCCTTCAAGTCCCCCCAGTCTAGTGTTGTACTTATGCGAATAAGTGGAGCACTGGACTTAGGAGAGAGAAATGTCTTTTGGGCGCGAAAAAATGAGAAATCTTCTGTGAGAAGATTGCATTTTGTAACGATTTTTTTTTTTAAAAAGGAAAAAATGTGACTTGTAATCATGCTCTGTCATAGTGGGTATTTCTCTCATTGGTCTTGAGATTTGTAATGGCGCTTTGTCAGGCTTCATTAATGAAGAAATGACCCTGGTTCCTGTAGCGCCGTTTGGATGTGACACAATTCTGACAGTTAATGATAGATTTCTCCTTTCTCGAGGTTTGAGTTCTCTTTATATATACGTATTTTTGAGACACTTGGTCTTCTTAGTTGATTCTTTATCAAAGAAAATGAAGCGTTCTTACCATACTCGTCTCTTGCTGGATGCCCTTAGGGTGTACGATGCTGCTGAAGGTCTCGTTCTTATTTCTCGTTCACCACCACTTACCATTGTTCCGGTGAAGAAGCTGATCGAACCTGCGTCCCCTGTAGTTGTTGATTCCGACTGCAAGGTTCCTTAGTACACTGATGTCACTGCTGGTGCTGATATTGCACTTGATGTCGATGGGTTGATGGCCCGGTTTCCGATGCTCCAGCGAGGGGAATGACGGTTGGTGTACCGACGCCGGAAGATTCGTCGGAGTGGGCAGGTGTCTTTTGTTGACGATGGTTCCGGTGCTGATTTAGATTTTCAAACTTAAGACCTGCTTCTGTCTTTAGTTAGTGCTTTTTTGTTGTAAACGTTTGGTACTGGACAGGTTTTTTTTTTTTTTTTTTTGAAGATCACTGCTATGATCTTGTTAAGTGTTCATGTTACACTTTTTTGATAATGTATATTATGATATACCTCTACTTCGGTAGGGTTTTAATCCTTGTATATGTGGATTACAATATGTTGCATGTGTATAATTACTTTTGAATAGGTAAGGCGAATGAGGGATGGTATTGTGCTCATGTGTGAACGTCTGTCAACAGCTTGTCTGTTTTTAGACTGTTCATGAGGTGTACAATGGTTGACCATAACGTTTTTGCGCGAACCAAAGAAATTTCATGCAATTTGTAATAAACAGTGATGTAGGTAAAAGTGATGTTTGTATTGATAAGAGCGCAAGGCTTGTGATACAAAATATAATAAGGAAATACATTGCCTGTATGTTTTTTCCGCTTTGTAGACTTGGTTCACATGTAACACCTGCGCAACTGTTGTGCGTTCCAGGTACGGGGAACTAGAGTCCCATCGACCCTTTTAGGGTATATGCCCCCTTGCCTAAGACTTCGTTAATGACGTACGGTCCTTCCCACCTCGGCGCTAATTTGCCGGGTTTTTCGGCGTTTGAAGCCTCGTTGTCGCGCAGGACAAAATCTCCGGGGACAAAGGTGCAAACACGCACACGCGCATTGTAATATTTTTCGAGCTTGGATTTGTACCTTGCTTCTGCTATGGCCGCGTTCTCGCGCCTTTCTTCCAGAAGATCCAAATCCAGCCTCCGTTCTTGTTCATTGTTCTGTTTCTCCATAGCCAACATGCGCGGTGAAGGTAGGCCTATTTCAGCTGGAATGACGGCCTCTGACCCATAGACTAGACTGAACGGAGTTTCTCCGGTGCTAGTCTTTGGCATTGTTCGATGCGCCCAGAGGATACTGGGAAGTTCGTCAACCCACCCTCTACGCGCTGTCCCATGTCGCGCTTTTATGCCATCAACGATTTGTTTGTTTATGCTTTCTACCTGGCCATTCGCTTGAGGATGCGCAACGGAGGCGAAGCTGTGCTCAATCTTCATTTCTTTGAACCATTTTTGAAGGTCTTCCGCGGCAAAGTTTGTACCATTCTCAGAAATAATGCGCAATGGTAATCCAAATCTGCAAATGATATGTTCCCATATAAATTTGCGGATTACCATTGCTGTTGTTGAGGCCAAAGCTTTAGCTTCTACCCATTTTGTGAAGTAATCCACCGCGACGATGATGAATTTTACTGCTCCTGGCGCGTCAGGAAATGGCCCGACAAGATCGATGCCCCACTGTTGGAAAGGCCAGGCGGAAGTAACGGGAATTAGCGGATTTTTGGGTCGAAGTGTCTTTGGTGCGTGACGTTGACATGCTTCGCATCGTCTTAATAGATCCACCGCGCCCATGTGCATTCCTGGCCAGTAGTATCCGGCGTTCATTATTTTTGCCACGACCATGCGCGGTCCTGCGTGTATCCCGCATAATCCCTCGTGGATTTCTCTGACCAGGTACTGAGCGTCTGTTTTATCAACACAACGTAGTAATGGCCCATGAATGATTTTCGATAAAGGACGCCATTCACCATCTCGTAGTTTATTGCTTTGTGTTGTAATTTTCGGGCTTCTGCCTTTCCTTTCGGGAGTTTTCCGTGTTGAAGGTACAAAATAATTGGAGACATCCAAGATGGATTCCCCATTTCTATGACGCTTACTTGCTTGAGATGAATGGAAGGATTGGATAATACCTCTATGCGTACCTCCTTTGCTAAGTGCTTAAGCTGGTAGCAGCTAACTTGCTTAGCGCGTCAGCATGCTTGTTCTCGCTTCTGTTTATGTGATTGACTTTGAATGTTTGAAATTGGTTGATTAACATCCGCGCTTGTTCAAGGTATAACGCCATAGCTTCCCCCTTCGCATCATAACGACCGTTAACTTGTTCAGCTACTAGCTTTGAGTCAACGTTGGCTTCAAGGTTTTTTGCGCCCATTTTGAGTGCTAGACGAAGACCCGCTAAAAATGCTTCGTATTCTGCTTCATTGTTGGTACTTTGGAAATCTAAGCGTATGGCATATGTAAGTTCGTGATTATCCGGACTGACTAATCGGAGACCTGCTCCTGCTCCGTCGTCATTAGAAGCACCATCTGTGTGTAAGGTCCAGACCCTGTCGTCAAAAACAGGCGTCGGGTTCTAGATTGCCTCACATTCTTGTATTTTATCAATGGGAACTTCAATGGCGAAGTCTGCTAGAACTTGCCCTTTGATTGCTGGTCTTGGTCTGTAAAAAATGTTGTAGCCTCCCAGCTCGATGGCCCATTTAGCTAATCTTCCCGCTATGTCGGGTTTTGACAAGATTTGGCCCAAATGATAATTTGTCAGTACTGTGATGACATGGCCTGAAAAATACCTGCGCAAACGTCTGGATGCGTGTACTAGTGCTAGAACCAGTTTTTCTATCATTGAGTAACGCGTTTCAGGGCCGGTGAGCATTTTAATGATGTAGTAGATTGGAGTCTGGATATTTTCCCGCTCTACCATTAATACTGCGCCTACTGCTACTTCCGCGGCTGACAAATATAAGATTAATGGTTCTTTTTCTTTCGGCGCAGTCAGCGTTGGTAGCTGGATTAAATATTCTTTCATTTGCTTGAATGCTGCTTCTGCTTCAGGCGTCCATTGAAAAGGAGTTTTCTTTCCGCAGTTTCGCAGCGTACTGATAAATGGATAAGATTTTGCCGCATGATTGGCCAAAAATCTGTTCAAAGCTGCTAATCGTCCGGCGAGCCTTTGCATTTCCTTGACTATTGCCGGCGATGGCATTAGCTGAATGGCCTGCACTTTTTCCGGATTAACCTTAAAACCGTCTTTTGTAACTATGAAACCCAAAAATTTTCCTTCTTCCATGCCGAAGGAGCATTTTGTCGGGTTCAATTTTAAGTTTACGCTTCGTAAGGAATCGAACGTGCGCTGGATATTGTTGAGCATTGTCTCCTCTTCATGGCTCATGATGACGAGATCATCCATGTATACTTCGACAGTTTTGCCAATATCCTCACTAAAGACTGTGTCCATTAGGCGTTGATACGTTGCGCCTGCGTTGCGCAAACCAAACGACATTTTCGTGTAGCAGTAGATGCCTTTATCTGTGCGGAATGCGGTTTTTTCTTCGTCTTCTTCTTTCATCTGGACCTGGTGGTAACCCTTATAACAGTCAAGAAAGCATTTCCATCTGAATGATGCTAAAGAATCGACTTTCTTGTCTATCTCTGGGATCGCGTAGCAGTCTCTGGGGCATGCTTTGTTGAGGTCTTTAAAGTCGACACACATTCTCCACCCGTCGCTATGTTTTTGTACCATGACTGGATTGGCAACCCATGTATGGTATTTTACTTCGCGCAAGATTCCTGCATTGAGCAACTCTGTTACTTGCTCGTCCATCGCTTTTGCTTTTTCTTCACTGAAGCTGCGCCTCCCCTGAGCAACCGGTTCTACTGATGGTTTGATGTTTAAACAATGTTGCGCGATGTCGCGTGGAACTCCAGTCATGTCTGCTGGGCACCAGGCAAATATATCTTTGTTGTTAGACAACAACTTTTTCAGTTGTATGCGTATTGTTGGTGACATGGCTTGTCCTAGCAGAATGGTTTGCTCTAGATATTCGCCGTTCAGAACCCATTTCTCTGGTTCGTTTGGTGCCGAAGCTTTGACTGCCTTTGCTGGTGGTTCATCATCTACGGACATGACTTCTTTGCTTAAATAGAGAATTGCAACTCCGGTTTCTGTCGGAAATCCACAAGCGGCATGTGGAATAGAAGTGATCATGCTGAATTCTCTTTGTGACCTTCTCCCGAGCAAAATATCATGTCGTGATGTTGCTGGCATAACCATGAAATTTACTGTAACTGTTCGTGAATGTTTGCCATCTGATAAGGTTACTGGGAAAGCGATTTGCCCTAACGGGAAAACAGCTTCATTACAGAATCCGGTGAGGGGAAAATCGACCGGTTCTAAATGTGCTTTATCTTCCGGATCAAGCTGTTTAAAGCATTGTTCGTGTATGATGCCCATCGAGCTACCTGGATCTATGAACATATAGTCCGTTCGGTAATGACCAAAAATACCAGTGATAATCACTGGTCGTTCTTCCTGAGGGCCCCCAGGAACAACAGGGAACACGACTTGTTGTTCTCTCCTGTGTTGATCATAGTTTCGTTTATTTGATCTTCGTGATGGTCCTCCTTGAACCATGTGTATTTGTTTCTGATGGCTGCTACCTTTGTACTGGCTGGATTGGACGTCCCCCCAAGGTGGGGTTAATAGGTCCAATTCTATAGTGTTGATTCCTTCTCCAGATCTGATGTTTGGGGAATCAGATCTGGTGATTGTGTTTAAAGCAGTTTGGCATCTGCTAACCCCATATTCTGGGGATCCTTCTATTTGGAAGTTGTTTCCGACGTTTGGTCAAGGACCAGGCTGTCGGTGAGAAGATGAATTTTCTGCCATGTGCAAAAACAGAAAAATGAAATGAACTGAATCGAGATGAGGTAGAAACTAGAAAAACTGAGAAAACGGTGGGCGCCAATGAAGAAACACTAGATAAATGGTCGGAACAGAAATATCTAGGGGGTTTGAATCCGCATAAAGGGGTTAGTTCTCTCTCAATTGATTCAGTTGCTGCCGAGTTCCTTCTCCGGTGATTCTGCAAAACAGAGCACCGTTAGCCTCGTCAAGGGGAGAAGAGGGTTCTCTCCTTGACCCGACTCCGGTGTGAGAATAGGTATTGGTAACGGAGAAGATAAAGTATTTGAGAAGTGAATGTGATCTGAGTTCATACCTGAAGAGTTCTCCTATTTATAACCGTGAGTTTGGGAGGGAAAATCTGTTATTGAAAAGGTAACGGAAGATGCTAACGCCGTAGCGGTTATATTTCCTTCCGTTAAGTCCTTTTAAATCTTCGTTAAGTTGCCTTGATCCGATGTGAATGCACACGGATCATGAATTGATCTATGGCTGGGGAATTGCCACGTGGAAAGTGATTCAAGTGGAGATCATTCTCCAATTACATGCTATCGTCGTGATTTCAGGAACGTTTGTGATAATGACACGTGTCCAGACGGTTATAACCGTCTGGGTGGTGCACGATCATATTTTCTAGAAGATTACTGCTGTAATCTGGTGTGACACCTTTCAGTGTGCACACAGCTGAATAAATCCCAAGTCTGGGTAAAATGATATCCAAGTTTGGATATTTGGGCGGAAGTATTGTTCTCAGGGTTTTTGCCAATGGAAGGCGGCGCGAGGATTTTATGCTTTCCTTTGGGCGCGCGACTATCGCTTGTTGATTTCTTCCTTCCTTTTGTAAGACCAATGCGCGGTCGCGCAAGGTTAAAAGGTTGAAAGGCCAGTTGGTGGTATGGTCTCATATCCTTTTTATGAGGTTTTTGGGGCCTTACCCCTTCATGTTCATATTCGAAATTTAGTATCTAATGATGTCTAGACCTTCATAGCAACCATTAATCATACTGAATTTTGAATTACATTCACGAATCATACAAAACCCACATAATCAAACATCATCAAATCACGAAATTTAACTTACTTGAGATCAAGAACACTTAGATAATCAGGATTCTTAGGTCATGCATTCGATTCTTCAATAATCTGGCTTTCAATTGATGGAATCTAGTGATTTAGGGTTTTGTGGGGGAAGGGGTTCCCCCTGGCTTCTCACGATCGCACCCAGGTCCCAGGTTTCTTTCTTTGTTTTTTTTTTATCATGTATTATAACAACATTTGTACATCTAGTCCCTCATCATTAAATCCCTATTCACTTTAGTACTTTACCTTCTAACTTAACCATCTTTCTTTTACTAACTTTTAATTTTTGACATAATCCTATTTTTTTATTAAAACATCACTACACATTATACTTTTAGGTCATATGAGAATTTGGGGTGTTACAGTTCTGTGATAGTCTAATGTGTCAGAATGGTTAATTTTCGAGCAGATGAGTTGTTTTTCAGACTAATCGTCGGGGAATGATGAGGTTAGTTAATTAAGTTGATGTCGGGACTAACGGAGATGACTATACATCTGTTATCGTGGCTGAAGAGGAAGAATGTGAATCTGATTGTGTAAGATTGTTTCTTAGATCACAGTGTGTTACCAGATGATTTGTTATCCTATGAAGATTTGTTGATTGTGAATCAGAGGAGGTCAGGAACCGTGCAAACAAAGAACTAAAGATTTATTTCAGGGGGAACTTATTGGAGATATTGCATACCCAAATCATCAATCAAGGGGGAATTATCGTATTAACAGATGCTTGATTGAAGTTGCAGAATATTCAAACACGACTCCATATTTGAAGATCAAGATTCGACATTGACGTAAAAGAGGGAAATTGTTAGTGCATATTCTGTGTGTTCGCCACTGTGCGATAGGCTAGATAGAGTATGTGTTGAATATTGCATAGTAGAGATACGAACACATGACTTTGGAGAGGATGAGACAAGTTCGCACGAATGAGACTCATCCGCACAGAAGAGTTCGTCTATCCCAAATCATCATGTCTATATATAGTGGCATGTGTTCATTAGTTGTTAAGTTTTGGAATCTAGGGGAGATGCTGGAGAGATTGTGTGATGCTCTCTCCAGCTTGTAAATGATATATGCTCTTTCAGTATGAATGGAATCCTTCTACTTATGACTATTCTTATGAGATTTCTACCGAATTAGCTTTATCCTATCCAAACTTCCGTCTAAACCCACCCGATCTGAAACTTTCAATAGCGTAACCAGAGAATCAAATGGAAGAAAAGGAGATATGGCACCTAACAACTGCCACCGCCATAGATGATCGGAAAGCCACCGGAAACGAAGGGGCAACATCGATCACCAAAATACTCACCGGAAACGGTGATGTCTAGGAGGAGTTGAGACAAATGAGGTTTGCTCAATTCGAGAGATTAATGAGAATTAGGGTTATAAATGGTTCAGCTGAAACAAAAAACAATCAATTTGCGCTTAGATCAAGCGTCAACAAAGAATAATAATTATAGGTTTGAACTCACCGATTGAAGAAGAAGTTACACAACCGAAACAACAGAGAGGAATCCGAAGACTTGTATTCGCGAAGGTAGATGATTGGGTTAAATCTAGGGTTTTCAATTTGAAATATAAGATGTTTTGAGAAGTCGTGTGAAGGTAAAGAAGAGAAAAGGTATTTCCGCTTAAAAATCAATTCTCAGCCTTATGAGCAATGGCAACTCATCAAAATAATTGCCTAAATGATTGACATGTGACAAAGATGTTTTTCTTTAGTAGAGGAGATGGACAAAGTAAACAAAAAGAAAATGCAACAAATGGATTTTGGATATGTGATTGTTACTTAAAATATAGTAAATCAATAATATTTAAATAAGATATTGTTCTTTTTAAAAATCAAGCCTCCTTTTAGTGATGTGGTGATATTGAGGGTTAAAAGTATACTCCAAGGCCTTAATAGAAGCAAGTTGGTGTTAAGTTACCATCAGTAGTAACTAACATACCATTGGCGATCATTAAGGCCATAGGGTGTACCTTAACATTTGGGGTGTTAACGGTGACATGTCATGTTAAGCGACATTGCATACCACTCCCTCCTTGTGTTAAGGGGCATTAAAGAGGTTATATCTTAACATGTTAACAGAATGTTAAGAGATTGAATTAATTATTTTTTTTTCTTTTTAAACCAAAAACCACTAAAAATAGGGTTAAATAAAGTTAACAAAATTACACCATTTCCTTGGAGTGAGATAAAGTGAAATGGAGAAAAACAGGTGACGTGGTACTTATGTAAAATTAGAGAGGGTTAAAGTATACCGAAGGCCTAAGTTGATGATGATGCACTTTAATACCGATGAAGATCATTCCTATTAAACTTACCCCTGGTGTGTAACACACAAAATATAAATAATAAGAATTTATAATATTTGGTGGATAAGATATAATTCTAAAATTATTATTACTATATATTAATAAACGAATTGAAATAAATAGTGATTTTAATAGGGAATTTGGCCTGTAATAATCTCACCTAGACCTTAATCCCACCTCAGAATATTCCCCCCACGAGTCCTACCTTTCACCTATTTTTCCTACAATGGTCCCCCGTTAAAAAAACTTAACGGAGTTAAGCTTTTTTCCAAATTACAAACAGATTTTTAGGGCTTTTGATTAGAATGACGATACGAGTCCATTGATGTAAAACTTGGCTCGAAACAGTGTTCCAAACGATGAAAACGGCGTTTTAATTCGGGTGTTTAAATTTCCAATTAACGAAAATCAAGTCACTTGGAGCACCATTTCGAAGTAAGTTTTACATCAGTGGACTCGTATCATCGTTCTTTCTGATCAAAAGCCCTAAAAAATATGTTTGTAATTTGGATAAAAGCTTAACTCCGTTAAGTTTTTTAACGGGGGACCATTGTAGGAAAAATAAGTGAAAGGTGGGACTGGTGGGGGGAATATTCTGAGGTGAGATTATTAATGACCAATAAGGTCTAGGTGGAATTATTACAGGCCAATTCCCCATTTTAATATTATAATAATATTTAGTTTTTTAATACTTTTATTATTTTAATATTATAATAATAGTTATTTTATTTACTTTTTAACTTTAATCCTTTTTTTAAGATCACGGGTTGGGATAAGGTTGGTTTCAACCGATATCGAACCAGTACTGGTATCGAAAATACCGGTACGGTCCTGTTCGATATCACTACATGAAGGTAAAAACCGGCACTAATACAGAAAACGCCAAAAGTTGGTGCCGAATTGATATTAGAAATCTTTTGGTTCGGGAAATTCAGTGCTGCTACCAGGTACCAATTGCTCATCCCAGATCACGGTTACCATACGAACAACGGTATCGTACAACTTTTTTTTGTTGATTTTCTTCAACTTTTAATTTTTTTCTTTTTTTAGTTTCAGGGGTAGGGATGAGCTCGGTGGCAACCGATACAGAATCGGTACTGATACCGAAAATAGCGGTTACGGTACCGGTATATGAAGGTAAAAAGTGAACCGATACCGAGAACGCCAAAACTCGATACCGAATTGGTACTTAAGATCTTTCGGTTCGGCAAATTTGGTAACGCTACCCAGAACAATTTGCTTATCTCTGAACAGGGTTTCATACGAACAACATCGTTACCATACAACTTTTTTGGTTGATTTTCTTTCGGTTATCTTTTAGTGTTTTTTTCTACATTTTCTTTTTATTCTTGTCAGCAGTTCCGTTCGCAACACGCTCGTAGTAATTTTAAAACACATGTAAACACAGACTAAATAACAAAAGATATTCGTCGCAACACGACGAACTTCTTTAAACCTAGTTTAAGTTAGATATATACGTGGATAATGGTCTGTAGCCTTTAATAATAGAAAGGGACCAAACGTCAAATAACCTTTTAAAAAGGCAAACCGAAAAAACCATCAACGTTGATCAATAATTTTTGGTGACCAAAAAAGGTTGAATAAATTCAATAGGAGGCCACATCATTACCATGTGACCTAGTTTCTATATACATCATACCATGTGACCTAGTTTCATACAATTAGTTAAATATCTCATCTATCTTAAAAACCAAAGTTGACGACGACCAAAACATCCTTTACACTTTTAAATAAACACTTACACCCTTTATGTTTCTATCTAGTTTCTCACATGACATACTTATTTTTATGTATGTATTGGTTTAAATTCATGTTTTGACATAAATGGTATAAAGTCATGTTTCAACGTAAATTTTTACGAAATGAGTTAGATCAAATATAATATGTTTTCATGCTTATTTTTATGTACGTTTTCAGTTAGCATACGTTTTGACATAAATTAAAAATTAACACTATTTTAACGTTTCAGCGTAATTTTTTTCAGAAACAAGTTGGGTCAAATACTATATGATGTGTGGTAAAATATACATATTTGTCCTGTGTAAAGTGTATGATTTTTAGTATAGGTTTTATTTGTTTTTATTTAGTTTTAGTATTATATTATATTATATTATATTATATTATATTATATTATATTATATTATATTATATGGGTAAGGTTATTGTAAAAAAGACCAAAAGTGTGAGAAAGGTAAGAAAGAATCTCAGTCATTAGATCTAAATTAATTGAAAAGGGTAAAAAAGTAATTTTATCATTAATTCAATTAATTAAAAACTTCCCATAACCGCCACCTTAGTTATAGGAAGTATATAACACCATTCAGCAAGTATATAACATCATTCAGCATTCAGCAAGTATATAACAACATTCAGTAAGTATATAACACCATTCAACAAATATATAACACCATTCAGTAAGTATATAAACCATTCAGCAAGTATATAACAGCATTCAGCAAGTATATAACACCATTCATTGACTAAACATCTGATCGAAACATATTTTTTTTCTCTATATAAGTATAGCAATATGGTACTCATATTAAAGATAAAAGAACGCTCGTTATTATGGTGTAAACTTTTTTTAAAAAAGTTACGTATAAAAAGTTATTGACGTTTAAAAAAGACGGAAGGAAGTTACATGTGCATTACCTAATTTCTAGTGGGTTTAAAAGACTATATTGCCCCTAGATATTTCAAATTAGTCCAAATTAATGAAAATATTTTACAATTTGGTCTCTACTAATCTCAACCATTAGATCAAAAGATCTAATGGCTGAGATTCTTTCTTACCTTTCTCACACTTTAGGCCTTTTTTACAGGATCCTCTACCTTATATTATATTATATTATTTTGTGTTTTGCCAGGTCCTGATGCAAATGAAGCGAAAAAAAGTAATAAAGAAATGTCCAGCTAGTTGAGTAGGGTAGACCGCCAGAGACAGAATTAAAATTGCAACTATTTTCTATGAGTAGACCAAACCCACTATCTCTATGTTATCTAACAAAGACTGACATATTATTAGAGTCCCATTTATTACGAAATATTAGAGGCTGCCATATTAATTTTGAAGTTGACTACTGATGCCACATGGGTCACATGATTACGGATGAAATTCAATGGGCCAATGGAAGGCATGATGTCCAACAAATTTACGTGAAGTGTGGATATTGGGTTTTCTTTTTGAATGTTGATGTATGTAATACATTATCAAAAGAGAAAAATGCCCGGATAGTCCCTGTGGTTTCGCCTTTTTTCACCTATAGTCTCCAACTTTCTAAAACTACCTGAATAGTCCCAAAGTTTTCATTTTTTGTTCCCGGATAGTCCCTGGGTCTAACTTCAGTTAATTTTCTCTATTAAAATGATGTGAAATGACAAAAATACCCTTTCATTAAAAGGCCAAACCTTAGGGACTATCCGGGCATCTTCTTCATTTTTATTTATAAAACCCCACCACCACACTTCATCTTCAACCTCCACCCACCATCACTCTCCTCCACCCTCCACCGTCACCGTCACCGCCACAGTCACTCTGCAACTGAAAGCAACACTCATACACACAAAAGCCACAAACCAAATAAAACACATACAAGCATCATCATCTTCACTCTCTATTTCCCCCTAAAGACTGACCGGCGAGCAGGGATTCCGGCCGGCTCTCCGGCGACTGATCATAACGGCGTGCCGGAGAGTGCCCGGAGTTGGGTTAACGACGTCGTTGTCGGAGGAGTCGGTGATGACGTAGATCTGACCTCCTTTCCCGCCAAATGCTGATTTTCCGAACCCGATTGCACAGTCAGCAAGACGTTGTCGTTTATTGGCCCAATTGGGGTCGCAACGCCAGCAATCGTCGATTGGGTTTCCGGTGAGACAGCCGCCGGCGGTGCCCAGCATTTGTCTTCTGTGAATGGATACATTTAGTCTCCTGTAAGGAAAAAAGAGGGAAATTTGTTGAATTTGATTGTTTTATTGGATAAAGAAACATACCCAGATGGTGGAATACAGTAATGGGTAAAACCCAGATGGGATTTGTGCTAATTTGGGAATTTACAAAGTTCAAGAATCTTGTGAAGTGGCAACATGCAGAAAGATCTAACCTTTTGATTATATTTTTTGTTGAAGAATCATACCCATATGGTAGAACATAGTAATGCGCAAAACCCAGATAAGATTTGTGCTAATTTGAGAATTTACAAAATAATTAGAATCTTGTGAAGTGGTAACATGCAGAAAGATATTACCTTTGTACTTCTTGAACCACAGCTTCAGGGTTAGGATGTTGGTGAGGGAGTGTGAGGTTGAAGGTGGCTTTAATGACAGAAAACAGAGATGTTAAGAGGCAAAACAACAAAATGTATACTGATCATAACGACTGATCAGATCCGGGTCAGTCGAGTTCAATCGGTAATCCCTCACTTCTGTTCTTTTAGATTTGAGCAGAGTGACTGTGGCGGTGATGGTGGAGGGTGGAGGAGAGTGATGGTGGGTGGAGGTTGAAGATGAAGTGTGGTGGTGGGGTTTTATAAATAAAAATGAAGAAGATGCCCGAATAGTCCCTATGGTTTGGCCTTTTAAGGAAAGGGTATTTTTGTCATTTCACAACATTTTAACAGAGAAAATTAACTGAAGTTAGACCCAGGGACTATCCGGGAACAAAAAATGAAAACTTGGGGACTATTCAGGTAGTTTTAGAAAGTTTGGGACTATAGGTGAAAAAAGGCGAAACCACAGGGACTATCCGGGCATTTTTCTCTTATCAAAAACCCAATGAATCGACCAAGAAAGAAACAGGAGGTCTTTATTATTAACCTTGGGACGCATGTACAATATATACATACATACATATGCGACAAAAGAAGGCACGAAGAGATATATTATATATATCTCTAGGTTATAACCCTGAAATTTTTTAGGTAGAAAAATTTAATTTACAACAAATAAAAGTATAAAAATAACATTTTTAACCTCTAAAGTATCATCTTTTCCTTTTCTCTACCATAAATTTTTAATTCGGTTTCTTAGACTTTTTCTTGTTGTAAACTTCACATCACTATTATAATATTTCCAGTACACCAGTACTTGCTATTGAATTCAATGCAATAAGTAGTTTCAAAACATTAAAAAATCTGTATAAATTCATTTTAAATGCAGAGTTAAAACTTAAAAGCATATCTTTTATCTAGCTGCATACTTGTTCATCCATCATAGTTTTTTAATCTAACAACATGCAGCACCTCTGTCTCATAACAGTTTATGAATTAATCCTAAATTTAAGAATGATACACAATTATCACAATCAACATTTAAAGAAATTACAACTCTTTTAACAAAGACTATGGCTTTGTGAAATAAGCTTAACTTCAATCTATACACATGCCCATCTAATTGAAATTATGTATCAAGTTAAAAACCCGTTAATAAGCATATTAATTAAACACAATGCACAACACTTACATAGGGCTTATAGGTGGTTGTTGAAGAGTAGTTGCAACATGACCATGCTGCATCACCGACTATCTGAATAAGAAATATAACTAAAAAGGATTGTAATTGGAAAACCAAGCTATCTCAATAAGAAATATAATTAAAAAATGATTGTAATAACCAGTAAGTGATCCTAATCATCCTATATCATTTATCTACTAATTAAAGACTATATTAAAACTAGTCTTCAACTTTCCCTGTGAAACAAAGTTGCTAACAACACGCACTGACGCACATCATCCAAACATATCCTAGGACCATATGTGTTAAAAATACGTGCAATCTGAACCTGCAATAAATCCATAGTTGTCACGTTTCATGCTGCCACAATGGTGCAATAACTTGTTTGCAATGTTCATATTGACATAAGGGATAACATAAACAGTAAGCGATAAAAGTGAATCTTTATAAGCCTTAGATTGTGAGTTCTGGAAAACGGTGGAAACAAAGAGAGCAAAAAGGGTAGCAACTTGCGAATGAAATAAAGGGGGTTTGGGAAGTAGCCAATGCAGATGGAGCCTGTATTCTTATCTTGAAAATAGAAGAATCACTTAGCGAAGTAAAAGAATACGAAAAGCTGAAGGAGCCCTATGCAGAATAGAGTAAACACAAAATCCAAATACCTGTTAGTTCATCAAAGCACTTATTCTGCAATCCAAATAAAAAAAACCGGTAAAAGAAGTTTGAAATATACCTTCACATTATGTTTTATATCTAAGTCAAAACACAAAATAATACATTGAAAGAAATTATAAAGCAAGAGAATTCAAGTAATAAAAAGATAGAATTTTGATGTTAATTACCTTAGCGTCATCCCTTGTAACCTGAAGAGAAGAATTAATTAACAAAGAAACCTTCTTAGAGCACTCCATCAATTCTGTCACATTAAAGATGAATTAAGTTAATTGAAAAAAGGAATGGACTAAACGGGTGAAACACATTAATGGTTTACTTCCAAATTTAAATTAAAATAATGATTGACTTCGAAATATAAAATCACACATTAATGGCAAACTTTCAAATTTAAATTTAAAATAATAATTAACTTCGAAATTGAAAATTTAAAATTAAACGTAATAATGGTTTACTTCAAAATTTAAATTTAAAATAATGATTGACTTCAAAATTTAAAATTTAAAATCTGAAAATCAAATCACTAATATCCAATCCCGTAAATCAAGCAAACTTATTAGGAAAGTCTAACCTTGCCAAGCAAAACCAACCGACATGGTACCAATTTCTAGCCATAGCAAGCATATCTCTATCCAACATAGTTGCAGCCAAAAACTCCGTACCATTCAAAAATAAACACCTAATGAATCAAAATAAAAACACATAAACCTTGAATGTTACTCAATTTATGACTACTATCCCCCCAAACAAAATTTTGTCAACAAATTATACTAACTTATGTAATGGTAAACCATAAAAATAACAAATTAATTTAGATGATTAGTCTTGCAAAAAACCAAAATCGGGAAAGTTTACCTAAATCGTTAACGAAAAAAATCAGACTCGGATTGGGTTACTCAAGCGGATATTAATCACTGGAATTAGATCTGGTATCAAACATAAGAGCACACATGAGTTGATTAACGGAACAAAATGGTGAGGAGAAGAATATACATCAGTGAATCGAATAGAGATCAATTTCCCATAGGATCCCATTCAAGATATATAGATATATAGATCTAGATAAAGAACGGTGCAAGATATACCTCTCCTTCAACTTCCCATAGGATCCCATTCAAGAGTTCCTTGTAGGGGAAGGAGTCTGAAAGAAGCTCATCACCTAAAATTACAAAACACATTTGAATTAGATATGTAACTCGAGTACAAAAACAATAGTCGAAGACTTGAAGCATTGTTAGGACCGGTTTGACTCCGAAACGATTGCGTAATCGAACGTGTGACGTGCGGAATCCGTACACGAACGCGAGCTAACACACGAGACGTAATATAAACGTGATTCTATTAACGAATCTGAAAGTGTACAGCACCTGAATCACGTACAATGAACTTTCTCTCTCTAGCTTTCTCTCTCTAGCTCTAGAAACCTCCAAGTTGTGAAAATGACAAAAGCTCCAAAAGTTCTAAACTAGAAGCCCTAGAGTTCTATTTATAGGCCAAGGATTAATGAGGAATCTCATTAATTACAATTATGCCACCTTGCCTTTTTTACTAACTATCACTAAAATATAACAATGTAACTCTCGTTTTCTTCGGTTTTCTGCTACGGACTAGATTGACGGAGGCGATAGACAGATAATGCACTAACAGACTCCCCCTTGGATATTGTTGTAGTCAATCTGTAGTCAACTCGTAGCGTCTTTTCTTTCTCTCTCTCTCTCTCCCTGAGTCTTCTTGAAGCTTTAACATCCTCAGCTACACAGACTCCCCCTTGCTCAAACAGAATCCCGGTGGATCTGTTTTCAGCTTCAGCTTCCTCTTTCTGTACACTCTTTTCTTCGTCAGGCTCCCCCTTTCGTCAAGCTTCTGTGCTTTGGAATCGACACCTTGCTTTCCGGTTACAAGCTCTTCCATGAATGATATCTGGCTCTTTGTACGCTTCTGTTTGCGTTGAGCTCGTCTTCAGACTCCCCCTTAGACTCGGCTTTCGGGATCGTAGTCTGGTATAACATCTGCAACACTCAGACATTTATAAGTAACAATCATTTTGAAATTATCAATCAAATTCTCTAATCAACTCCCCCTATCAACAAACTTTACAGATTTGGCAGCGTTAAAGAATCCAACTCCCTCATAGTTAATCTTCCAAGTCCAAACTAATGACCTTGGAGATATCACAAACTGTTTTTGAAATTTTTGATTTTAATTCAAGTAACAAATTAATGAACTTGTTTTATTTTTCAGAAACACAATCAGCTTACTTAGATTTTGAAACTCAGCAACTCAGACATCGGTTTATCGAAAATAAAGCAGAAATCAAAATCTTTTTGTATTTTCTGAAAATATAAAGCAGTAAAGAAATATATACAAACATATTTACAGACCATATTTTTGTTTGAGTATGCGTCAGAGGATCATATCAGTTTTTGACAAGTCACAAGTACCGTTGAGCTTAGTTACACATTAAGAATTAAACAATTCACTTAGATTGTCAATATACTGATCCACTTAAATTTTCATACAAATTTCAACTAATTCAGGATACGATTTAGATGTTTTAAGACTTAAACTCATTCATGTGTCCCACCTCTTGAATATACTCCCGTATCCAGAATCTCAATATTCAGTCTTACAGGTGATTAATACTACAATGATATCTGTACATAAATTAGGTATGCGAGGACTGAGGGATCTCAGGTCGATACTTCCGTATGCGCAGAGAGATATCAGTTTCGACTTTTTGGTATGTCCCCTTTAGAGGATCTTTTAGCATTACAACAGCAGCGACTATCAATTTTATTGTTTCATCTGCATGCTGAGGGTTTATGCTGTGTTTCAAGCATTCGGTGAAAGTATTATCCAAGGACTAGGTCAGAACTTCCATTCAGCAGAAGTCCCGGAATAATACCCCAGATATCATAGAGTATAAAAACCTAGTATATCAGAATACGAGACCTTTCAAACGAGATTTCAGGGGTTACCTATATATCCAAGTAGTGTTCCCCACAAAATAAGCAAGTTTGAATTTAGGTTTATATCCCGAAAAAGTTTACTAAGTGTATAAAAACCTATCGACATATCATCAGTGAGACTGTTTAACGCTATTTAATCATTACAATTCTTTAGCATACTGTAACTGTCTACTGATGTACTATCATTTCCTCTTTTTACACAACACTCAAATTTTTGAATTTTATCATGTTTTTGTATTTTTCAAATTTTCTAATGTTTTTGTATTTTCTGACAATATTTCTCCCCCTAAAATGCAAAATCATTAAAAGAAATTTGACAAACCGACACTGATAGCTTTGTCTCGCCATCCATTTTCTGCTTAAATTGCGCTGATTTGCAGAAAATCTAACATAAAGTACCCCCATGATTTACAACACATTGATTTTGACAGTTTGAAAACCGTTTTTCAATCTGATGAATGTAATCATGTTTGTTCAGCCGTGAGGGTTTCGGCGTATTCCATCAACACATATTTTTGGAATTTTCTATTTTTGACAAAAATTAAAAAAAACATATTTTTGGTTTTTCAAATTTTAACAAACTAAAACATATTTTTGGTTTTTAATTTTCAAATTTTTAGGGTTTTGAAATATTGTTTATTTATGTACAGAAAAACATATAAACTCCCTGTTTCAACCAAACCAGGGTCTAGCAGCCTCTGCTTCCTCTTCATGTGCCAGGCTGCTCCAACTTTCAATTTCACAATCTTCAGATTCCTTGAGCACCTGCACATTCAACTAATTGAATTACTTGAACAATTTAACCCAGGTCTGTTGAACCTTAGGCATTTCAACACAATAATTTTCATTCAATGCTGGAAATTCATTGTCATTTTTCACAAAAACTTTCTCAATTTTAACTTCAACTTTCTCATCTTTTACCGAATCAACATGTTTCTTAACCCTCCATGTTTGACCTTTCGGTGTACCACGTTTGTAAAAATGTGAATCTTTTTGAGCATTTTGATTTTGAACAACAACTTGTGGTTTCCAAAACTGTTGGGGTTTTGTCATATCAACTGAAGTTTTCCACCTTTGTGTTGTTCTGAATCTGGGTGTGTGAGAGTTCCAGGTCTGTCTTGAATCGAACCTATTCGGGTTTGATTTCCAATTTTGATTCGAAGCAAACTTGTTTGTGTTGTACCTCCAAGTTTGTTTTGAATCAAATTTTGGTGACCTTTGTCTCATAATCTCAGATTTCTGTTTCTCAGCATCAAACGTCTTGTGTTCAACATCCACAGGTTTTGGATTTGGACACTTGCGTGCAAGATGTCCTTTTTGATCACATTTGAAACATGTTATCATGGACACATCTTTGACCTGTGGCTGTTGCTTTCTCTTTTGTGCTTCAAACTCAGCATTGGATTGTCTCAATTTGAGTTCTTTTTCTTCATCCAAACTGTTTCCTTGAACAAAACTCATTTTTGCCTGAAAATTTGGCATTTCATTTTTGTTTCGATTCTTTTTCTTCTTATAACCCAACCCAGCCTTCGTGTTTTTCTTCTTGAAACCAGGTTTGTTATACGAACCTTTATGATTCTTACCGACAAACTTTGAAATCTCAGACTTCTCAATCTCAACCATTTTGAAAACTTTATCAACTTTTTCTAAAATCACATTTTGAATCGGGAATACAACATCTAAGAATAATTTGTCCGATCCAATCATGGTATAAACCAATCCCTTTGAATCATCATTCAAATTTTTCTCGGATTTTGTGTTTTTCAGATATGCATCATGAAGATTTCCTTCATCTTCATCCTGTGATTCAGATTTACCTGTATCAACCGACTCTTCTTTCAACACACTTTCAACGACTTTACCTACCACCTCTGAATCATGAGAATCATCAGATTTGGAATAGGTTATGTCAATGTTGTCTGGCAATTGGTCTACCATGTTGAAAGCTTTTTCGACCTTTTCCTCATCATAAAATGCAAACTTTTCCGGTGGTGGAACTTGATGAAACTCTGAGCCAATGCCTTTCTTGTTCTGCTCAGACTCACCATCTCCCGGTTTTATATGGAAAATTCGTTCAAGCACATATGACGACACGTGGTAACTTTTTAACTTGTTGTTATCTTGTTCTAAATCAGCAATCTGTCGCTTTAGCTTAGCAACATCTTCGATATATGAATTAACAACATCTTGTTTTATAGCATACATCCGCTTAAGCTCTTTGGTTGTTTCAGAAAGATAATTCATTCTAGATTGAGCATATTTCATTTCATCTTTTACTTTATCATACGACTCTTTCATAACATGATATGATAATTTCATTGAGTCATATTCCTTTTTCATTTCTTGAACCACATTTTCTTTTTGTGAACATTCATTTTTCATTTTCAAAACATCTTCTTTCAAAACTTCATTTTCTTTTTCTAACTTTGAACATTTTCCTGAAAGTTTTTCATCTTTTTCATTAAAAACTTTTTCTTTTTCTAACATCTCTTTGCATTTTGCTTTGAAAATGTTTTCGATTTTTGTGAATTCAAGTTCTCTTGTTCTGAATTGCTCATCTTTTTCAGTACAAGCTCTGCACGGTTCCATGCATTTCTTGCACTGTTCAATTGGTTTTAAGACTTCAGAATCAGAATGTACCTCAGTGATTGGCACTTCGATGTTTTCAGTTGCCTCTGTCTGCTTCATCTCAGCATCATTCAGCTTTTGTTCAACACTGACTTCCTCACCAGCATCACCATCTTTCTCATTCTCATTCTTTTCTTCTTTCTTCACTTCTTCTTCAATTTGCTGTTCTTCAGTAACAGCTTCTTTCACAACTTCTGCTTCAACAATTTCTGTTTCAGCAACCTTCTTCAAATTCTCCACCATTTCTTCAACATTTTTCTTCATTCTCTCTTCATCCCTTTTTCTCAAACATGACAGCATAGCATATCTGATATCTTTTTCATACTGTTTAACATATGCATCATCCTTCATCACTCTTCTGTAGTATTCAGCTCTCAATGGGACAACAAGAAGAACATCATTAAAAATTATATCTTTCTTTGGAACAACTGGTTCTCCTTCTCTGTTGTCGTAACATTCTCTCTTCTTATCCCATCTTCGATTGCTGACAGCATCTTCATACTCTTCCTGCATATCGTCCATTCTGTTATGAACCACGTTCCATTCTTTGTAAGTCTTCTCACTCAAAATCTCTTCTCGAGTTTTCTCTTTTACCTCAGCAACAACATTTTCTTCACTAATTTCAGCAATGTTTTTTTCTTTGTTTTCATCTTTAATCTCAGCAACGTACACAAATTTTCTTGGTTCTGTCATAGCTCTCCCATAAGCTGTTTTACGAACATTCTCCAAACGATCTTCTTCTGGACAAATTTGAGACCAATCATAGCCTTCATCCTCGTAAATCAACTTTCTTTCGGGAGCAATTATAGCATAAGCTCTTGATTTTTCTTTCGGTTTATCTTCAATCCACTTTGGCTCTTCTCTGCTTCGATGGTAAATCGCCTTTCGATAATAGTCATCGTTGAAAGGACGTTCATTTCCTTCAGCAACTTCAGAGTTTCTGCATTCTCTTTTGAAATGACCTTTTTGCTTGCATCTGAAGCAGGTCACTTTGGATTTGTCGAATCCAAGCTTTGTTGATGCACCTCCAAGCGATTGTTTTCCGGTAATCTCCATATACCTCTGAGCTCTGCGAATGCAACTAGCTAAACACCAACGGATGTCAATGAGTTCCATCTCTTCCGGATCAATCTGGTCGTAGTCTTCTTTGGTCAACTCAGAGTTTCCAATTTTACCAGCTACAAGACCCTCATATGACTCCAGGACAGATGCAAGAAAACTCATTTGCTGTTTCGCTGCATTGATGCTCATTGCTGGAGAATTCTTCAGTTTAAGAGCAATGTTGCACAAAATTTCTTCTGTTTCCTCAGAATTTGTCTTTGAAGATGAATGATATCCAGAATGATGACTTGTTGACGTGGTTTGTGGCTCTTTCATCTTCTCACCACTAAATGCTGTTTTTGGTGAACCAACGCCTTTATCAGAAGGTACACTGCCTTTGTAGTACAAACCCACATTCTGTTGATGTGAAGAACCAGTCATCTTGTTCTGCTTTTGTAACTCCAGATCATGACTTTCAATCTTTTCAAACAAAGAATCAAGAGAAATTTCATCATATGAAGCATCATTTTTTAAGATAAAAACAAACGTTTGCCACTGATCTGCTCGTGGTAACGCTTCAATGACTTTATCAATAAGTTCCTCTCTTGTTTTATCAATTTTAAAACGTTCAAGTTCAATTTTGAGGTGACAGAATCTCTCGATCATTTGTCTCACTGTCTCACCTTTTATATTATCAAACAGATCAAATTCTTTTTTGAGTAAAGCAATTTTATTTTTTCTAATCTGTTTTCCCCCCTCAGCTTTAACTCGTAAAGCTTCCCAAACTGACTTTGACGATCCATCATGAGTGAGCAAAGCAAATATATCATTTCTGATTGCTGACTGGATCAAAGCAACCATTCTTTGTTCTGCTGCAAACTCAGATCTTTCTTCTCTGGAAAGTTTCTTGAACGGTAGATCTTCGTTTTTGTCATCTTTTGGCCTTTCGTATCCAAACTCCAGACAAAACCAGCTTTCATGTGCATATGCTTTAGCCCAATTGATGAACCGTTCTTTCCACCAGGTATAATCTTCAATGCTTTCCAGAGCTGATGGCTTTGAGTGTGTTCCGTAGAAGTTATCATGCTTGATGTTCTCGTTGATGGCTTTTGTAATGGTTTTCGGGGTAACATTTGCAATCTCGGTCGATTCGGATGTGAACGCGTTGAAAAACGTATTGTAGAATTCCTCAACCATGATGCGAATTTCTTCAATTACCTGAATCACACAAAACAAACAAACACTTTATTAGTTCAAACACTATCAAACAACCGAAACAAACTAGTACTCGAACTCGTGAATATTCTGTGTGAGATTGACGGTTGACAAACTGAAGATACACCGTAGAAAAAAGCTTGATGCGAACTTGGATTCAAATTTTCAAACCGTACGACAAGCTATGAACTGGCAAAACCACACGAACTGAATCAGATTTGAATTTGTACAAACTGAACCTTTGAGTGATCAAACTGAGCAAGTTGAACTTAACCTGTCTTGTGATTTAATAAAACCAAACAACAACTTCACTCATTGAACCTCAAATATTAGTGGTCGACAAGGATAACATGATTGGGCCTTAAATCGGTGCACATGGGCTTTTCTTAATGAGTGACGGCAACACTTCAATATCAAATTATATCTATAATGTCGATGACTGTCATGGATTGATATTAAATGCCATCAATTATAAACTCTCTGACAAACTAATTTCTTGAACCACCATTTTATATTAAAAAAAATGATTAGTCAATCCATCCAATAAAGTCGACACATTTTGTTTTATATAAAAAAATGATCATTTTTTTTAATCTTTTATGTAGTGGCGGTACATGCAGACAACAATTCCAAGTTGATTGGGCCGTTCTTTATTAAATGGGGCGGTCACTTTGTTTGGGGCGGTTAACACAGAAGTATTTAGGCGGCAATATAGGCGGCACAACAAACAGTCAACAACAAACTTAAAAAATGATCACGTGGGCCTTTAATTCTCTGATTGGGCCAAGAGACTTAGTGGGGCGGTGATGTTTTATGGCCGGCAAGAATTGTTCTTTATCACATGGGCGGTGACACCTGATAACACCTGTAATCATCAGACACACATGGAGATGATGACATAAAGGCGGTTCACTTTGAAACCTTATAAGCGGACCAAACCATTGACCTATGAGCGAGCCACCATGTCACATAAGCGGTTCAGTAGTTTCCCTAAGAGCGATTCAACATGTGTCATACAAGCGATCCTCAACTGTATGAATAAGCGGTCCAACAGTTGTTCATATGAGCGGTCTAAACAACAAATTTGGAGCGGTCCAGAAACTTTGACAAAAAAACGGTTCAAGTCTGTTCAAATAAGCGAACCAGACCTGTAGACCTGCAACTTTGACGCGATTTCGAACGGAAAAATCTCGATTTCTCCTAAACGGTTTGGAGTTTCGATCTGAAACTTGGTAGGGTTGTAGATCGGGTATAGGCGCACAACATATCCAAAAATCAGCTGAAACGGACCATAAAAACCTGTTCGATTCGACGAAAATCAGTTAAAACCGCAAGAAATATGAAAAAGATGAAGAACTAGATGAAATTCGGATCTGAATCTGATGTAATCCTGTGCGAAATCGTGTGAAAGATCAGTGCAATCGAGCTCCTGCTCTGATACCACTTGTTAGGACCGGTTTGACTCCGAAACGATTGCGTAATCGAACGTGTGACGTGCGGAATCCGTACACGAACGCGAGCTAACACACGAGACGTAATATAAACGTGATTCTATTAACGAATCTGAAAGTGTACAGCACCTGAATCACGTACAATGAACTTTCTCTCTCTAGCTTTCTCTCTCTAGCTCTAGAAACCTCCAAGTTGTGAAAATGACAAAAGCTCCAAAAGTTCTAAACTAGAAGCCCTAGAGTTCTATTTATAGGCCAAGGATTAATGAGGAATCTCATTAATTACAATTATGCCACCTTGCCTTTTTTACTAACTATCACTAAAATATAACAATGTAACTCTCGTTTTCTTCGGTTTTCTGCTACGGACTAGATTGACGGAGGCGATAGACAGATAATGCACTAACAGATAATGCACTAACAAGCATCCCTAAAATTACAAATAATATAGTCAAAGGATCTCATAAAAAACATCAAGATTTCAAAGCATTCAATTAATCAAAGTGATAAAAATCATTGATTTAAGCAACTAATCACAAGACAAAAAATTCCAAAATTTTTAATTTTAGTTTAAAGTAGTATTACTCCTTTTTCTTTGTTCGTGTTCATCACAATCAACTCAAAATTTTTTCTTGATTAATATTATCAATGGAATAATGATATTAGTAAGAAATTATTCAATCCACTGCATAACAATTAAGAGATAATAATTAATAAAACAGTAAATAAAACCTAAAATCAGCTAAAAGATATAAAAAATTTACAGATTCTAACAATAGATTAAAGCTTCAAACATCAGTCACACGACAAATAATAAAAAGACTAAAAACAAATTAAAAAAACCTTAAAAAGCTTATAAAATACCATTACACAAAACAAAACTAAAAAACCAATCTTCAGATCTAAAAAACTTCACATCAAACAATAACCTAAAAGATTATGTAACACATAGATCTAGACGATTACAACCAAATTAACCCTAATCAATAACCAAAAACGATAAGATTCGCAATCAAAGAGCTAATGATGTGCGTCAGTGCGTGTTGTTAGCAACTTTCTTTCACAGGTAAAGTTGAAGACTATTTTTATTATAGTCTTTAATTAGTATATAAATGATATAGGATGATTAGGATCACTTACTGGTTATTAGAAATCATTTTTTAATTACATTTCTTATTGAGATAGCTTGGTTTTGTGATGTGCGTGAAGTGTGTTATATTTTAGATATATATTTAAGCCCCTTTTTACACTTTTAACCAAGTTTTAAATTTATAAAACACGATATTTACTAACACTAAACACACATATGGGCAAGTGCACCCATCGTGGACGTAGTATAGTGTTGGTAAGATACCGAGGTCGTCCAAGGACACAAGAGCTTTTAATACCGGTTTATCCTCAACGTCTAACCAAATCAAAAAGTGAGAAAAATATTTTAAACTAAGAAAAATAAAAACTAACTAAATGCTGAAAAATAAAATAAAATAAAAACAGATAGACAAGATGAATCACTTGGATCTGACACGTGTATTAGTATAACCTTTGATTATTTTTGCACTTTTGCACTTGTTTAAGAGATTATCTTAGTTATTGTAGTAGGCCCCTCTTTTGAAGGCGACGTTACCCTCAACCCAGTAGTTTGAGTCAGCAAGGATACAATCCTAAAGGGTCGGATTATTGGAAGATAATGAATTAAGTTATTAATGCAAATTGTGGTAGGCCCCGCTTTCGGCGGTGACGTTACCCTCGGCTAAGTAGTCTGAGTCAGCAGGGATACAGTCCTAAATAACCGGGTTATAGTATTAATAGTAGTTAACTTATGAGGGGGTCAAAGAGTTTGGATCCCCGCCATCCAATACCTATGGGCATTGAAGGAGATCCTACTAAATTTGACCCAGGTCCCAAGCAGGACCTCTAAACGCTGAACAAGGGCAAGACCCTTACCAAACCATTCCCTTAACCCCCGACCAAGTAGCCAACATACCTCCATATAGACCGTGGAGATATGAATGGTGAAAATCTTTTATTTTATATAGACAGTAAAATAACGCCAAGACACCACGGACAAACGATAAGGAAAGATCACCTTCAACATAAGTAACTAGTTATTAAAGTCATTAATACAAAACCAAATAAAAAGTGCAAAAGATTAAAAATAAAAAGTATTATACTAAACACTTGTCGTCACCAAGTGATGTAAGAGACTTAGGCAAACATGGCCTTGATTGTCAAGAACTCTTACGATCAATCTTGGATCCCGAGACGACTCACACACTCTACGATGGACAATGGATGATGGTGGTGGATGATGGTGTTATGGTGGTGGTGGGTGGTGGATGAAGTGTGAGAGAGGTGGTGTGCCAAGGGATGAGATGGAATGAAGCCAAGCACCCCTATTTATAGGCTGAACAGAAGGCTGGGCACGGCCCTGTGTCCGCTGGACACGCCCCCGTGCCCGTCTGACATTCTCTCTCTTCATTAATTGTAATTCGCAATTACAATTAATGCGCCTGCTGTACTTTCACCACGCCCCCGTGCCCGCTGGACACGGCCCCGTGGTGGGCAATGGAAGCTTCTACTGGTTTGTCTTTTCTGCTGCTTCCTGGGCACGCCCCCGTGTTCGCTGGACACGGGGCGTGTTCAGACTCTGTTTTCTCTTCTTTGCCTTGGGAGGTGCCGTTGAGGGTCCGGGCAGTCTACTTTTGTTCCTTTTCTTGTATTTGTGCTAGAATTAGTTGTCTTTTTTGCTTCTTTTGTGATTTTGAGCTCATTTCATCCTGAAAATACAAAAGGAAGACAAAAACACTCTTTTTCCAACATTAGTACTTAAAAAGGATTAGTTTTATGCCTTAATTGATGTGATTTATATGTTGCATTTTACACACATCAAATACCCCCACACTTGAACTTTTGCTTGTCCTCAAGCAAAACTCTTTAAATGTGGCTTACACTCCCAAATGGAATAGGTAGAAGAGAAAGTTTTTAGCTTGTCCTAGAGTGTCGGGAATCCAAGGTCTTTGTAAGTTTTATTTTTATTTATTTACAATCCTATTCGTTATGATTTATTTTGAACGTTTCATAAGATAAATTACTTATTTGAGCATAACATGCCTTATTAAAATTCCATTTATATACAAGTTCACATACCTCACGGGGGATCACTCAACACTCGGCCGAAGGTGTATATTTTTAGTGAATCACTCGAGAGCGGTATGGAACTTACGCCTTCCATAGGCTTGCCAAGCAATCAATCCTCCTCCTTTTTAACTTTTTACCTTTGTAAATATCAAGAGGACTTTTGGGGTGAAGGGTTAGGCTTGGGTTAAAGGTGGGTGGTTGGGTTAGTGGTTAGTAAAAAGGGCGAAAAATCGTAAAAAGCGTCGGTTTTTGTAAAATACCTTGTCTTTGGCGACTTTTTATTTTGAAGTATTTCTCCAAACAAGCTTTTATATAGCTTTTGTTTGTTTTTGACTTCATCATTTTTTTTTCTTTGATCACATAAAAAGGCGAGTTTACGAGGAAAACCGAGCTTGTTACTAAAATAAAGGGTGAAAAATAAAAATGGTTTTTGGTGGGTAAAAAGGGTTTTGGGTTAATGAAATGAAAGGTTTAGGCTCAAAGGGGCTATCTAGGGGGATTTTGGGTAGGTGATAAAAAAAATGAAAAATAATGGTTTTGAAAGAAAAAAAATGGTTAGTCCTAATGCCTCCATCATTTACTTACTTGGGTTTAAGTTGGTAAGGTCTGGGAATGTATTGTTGTGGCAAGTTCTAGAGTTGTAAGAACCAAGCGGCTATTCACACAAGAAACGAAAAATGAGCATTTAGTCTAAATATGTATATTTTTATGCTCAATAAAGGCTCAAAACTCACTTTTGTGGGAATGGGTTTTTAATGTGATCAAGTATATATAATCGAATTTTTAACTAGACTTGTTATGCCGTTTCATAATTTTCTTATGTTGGTTCTTTGTTATCACGACGCTATCGGTTGTAAATTTGTAAAAATATAACCTTTTTAGAACTTGTTATTCCCAACTTAAACTAAGACAAGTAAAAAAAATGAAAAAGTTTTTGAAAAAATTTGGGGTGTTTAGCGGTTCCAATAGAGTTTTGTGTAAGGCTTGTATTTAGGATTTGCAAAATTCAAGGTTTTAGCATCCCCCCCACACTTAGATTACACATTGTCCTCAATGTGTCCAAAAATAAGGTTTTTGGTCGATTAGAATGTGTAAAAGTAAGTTAAAAAGCAAAGATTTATGTTACTGGCATCCTGGACACGGCCCCGTGGTGACCGGGCACGGCCCCGTGGTCAAGTGCCAGTAACAAAAATTAGAGAATTGAAACAGAAGCCTGGACACGGGGGCGTGTCCGCTGAACACGGCCCGTGTCCAGTTACCTGAACTGGGTGTTCTCCTGCAGGTGGCTCAGCACGGGGGCGTGTTGGTTGGGCACGGCCCGTGTTGAGCCTTCTGTGATGGAGATTAGTGTCGGGTTGCTCTGTTCTTTGTGCATGGGTCCATTTTTCTCGTTCCCTTTTTCATCCATTACCACCATGAGTGTGTTTTATTCTCACAACAACCATCAATCTTAAAAACCTTCATAACATTGCGAACATAGAGAGACATTACATAAAGTTAAAGATGAAAGTACATAAATATTAAACTATGGAGTTCTAGCCCTATGTTTAATTTAGCAAAATTTCCAAGAAGCTACTAATCTTGGTTAGATAAGGCTTTTTAAAACTCCTTCTTCCGGGTGTGGTTCTCCTCATATGTCGGCGAGCCACTCTTCTACCTCCCTTGGAAGGAGAAAAGAGGGCTCATTTGCATTAGTTTGAGGAGTTGCAACTTCCGCTGGAATTTCTTGTGGGTTTTCCATGGGAGGTTCTGCGGGAAAGTCTTCCCACCCGGTAGGGTTGTTAACCCCGAGTGCCAAGTTCCAGTCTTGTTGTGGAAGGACTGGTTCCATAGGAGGTGCTACCAGAATGTTTAACCTTTGGTGCAAAAGGTTAATCTCTTGGAAGCTGCTTTCAAGTCCCATCGTAAGATCGTTAATACGGTCAATGAGGACCTCCTCTACTGACGTCATTTCGTCGAGAGCTTCCCTCAGTGCTATCACATAGTGCACAAGTGTAGCTTCAACGGAGGGCCTTCTTCCACTTCGGCTGTTTGAGGAATGAACGGATGATGTTTCACTGTTCTCACTCGCCATTCTACGAAAAATAAACCAAAAGCAGTTTATATGACGAAACAGTTTCTGGATACGGCCCCGTGCTCACTGAGCACGGCCCCGTGTTCATCTTTCTGCAGAATTTTGGAGCAAGGAATCTTGGGTTTTTTAAGTTATTTCCTGAATTTATGTAGACTTTTTGGCAATAAATAACTTTAAACAATGTTACACAACATGTTTTTACCAAGATTCCATGATCAAAACTCATTGTTTCCTACCACAAAGGTTGAAGAATTCAAACTTTTCATGGTAGTTCTTGAAGAAAGATGAAAAAGAAGGAAATGTCTAGAAGAGGAAAGGACAAGATGGGTTGTTGGAAACTTCTTTTAGACTTACCTAGGATTGTTTGAGAGAAGATTCCTTCAAATCTCTGTCCCAAGTTGGTCCAAATGTGCAGGATTTTTGGCTGCATTTATAGAAAACAACAGCCTTCTGGACACGGCCCCGTGTCCGCTGGACACGGCCCCGTGTGCAGATGAAATTCTGACACAGTTTGTCCGTATTCTGACGTTCTGATCAGAAGGGAATCTTTTGGTGGACACAGGGGCGTGTTGGCCGGGCACGGCCCCGTGTCGGAAAGCTGTTTTATGAAGTTTTGTCTCTTACTAAGGAGTTAATTTATATCGGGTGGCTCTTGATTTGTTGGAACAACCCCAAAGTGCCTAAGATACCTTAATTGTCCTATACTAAGGCGAGAACGCAAGAGGTTATCGGTGAGGGTAATTCCTATTTTCATTCTAGGTGGACAAGTCCAACCCTTTTCCGGGCTCTCGTTAAAGAAGGTGTATGCCGAATCGCTCAGGTCTATGTATGCACCGAACGAAGTAGATGGGGAGTCCTTCACGGCACAATCGACACAGGGACGACTATCGTCCACGTCTTTTCTAGGTATGAAGGTATTTTCGGGAGCAACGAGGTTGTCGGAATGTGGTTCCAACATTTCCTCATGGTCATCATCTTGGGATGGATCTATAAAATCCTTCCTAAGTTCTTTTGACCAATTGAGAATTAGTTCTTCTAGTTGAAATAACTCGTCAAGGAGCATTTCGCCTAGAATATCTGGCTGGGCGCATTCGAGGGAGAGATAGTGCTTATTTTTACTTTCGCCCCTCTTAAGGTTACAAGGAATCGGTGGGTCTATATAGTGGGGCCTATAATTGAGAAAATAACATTTTAATTCCTCATGTTCGCCTCCACATAATCGACACCACAAACCATAAGAGTGCCGAAAGTAAAAAGAATTACTATCACTCATGTTTGTGTCAGAAATTACCAACCGCCGGGATCTAACGGTTCTGTTTTCAGTAACTGAATCTTGGGCACGGGGGCGTGTTGAGTGGACACGGCCCCGTGTTCAGCTTACTGTCTGACTTAAAACAGGATTGCTAGTTCCAATGATTGAGCACGGGGGCGTGTTCAGCAGGCACGGCCCCGTGTTGAGCTCTGCAGAAGCTGAAAATCTAAGAAAAAATCCTAAAAAATTAAAGAAAAATAAAAATATGATTAGGCCGTTGATTCCTAACTTTCTTAAAATCCTTGTGTCCCCGGCAACGGCGCCAAAAACTTGATGTGCGTGAAGTGTGTTATATTTTAGATATATATTTAAGCCCCTTTTTACACTTTTAACCAAGTTTTAAATTTATAAAACACGATATTTACTAACACTAAACACACATATGGGCAAGTGCACCCATCGTGGACGTAGTATAGTGTTGGTAAGATACCGAGGTCGTCCAAGGACACAAGAGCTTTTAATACCGGTTTATCCTCAACGTCTAACCAAATCAAAAAGTGAGAAAAATATTTTAAACTAAGAAAAATAAAAACTAACTAAATGCTGAAAAATAAAATAAAATAAAAACAGATAGACAAGATGAATCACTTGGATCCGACACGTGTATTAGTATAACCTTTGATTATTTTTGCACTTTTGCACTTGTTTAAGAGATTATCTTAGTTATTGTAGTAGGCCCCTCTTTTGAAGGCGATGTTACCCTCAACCCCGTAGTTTGAGTCAGCAAGGATACAATCCTAAAGGGTCGGATTATTGGAAGATAATGAATTAAGTTATTAATGCAAATTGTGGTAGGCCCCGCTTTCGGCGGTGACGTTACCCTCGGCTAAGTAGTCTGAGTCAGCAGGGATACAGTCCTAAATAACCGGGTTATAGTATTAATAGTAGTTAACTTATGAGGGGGTCAAAGAGTTTGGATCCCCGCCATCCAATACCTATGGGCATTGAAGGAGATCCTACTAAATTTGACCCAAGTCCCAAGCAGGACCTCTAAACGCTGAACAAGGGCAAGACCCTTACCAAACCGTTCCCTTAACCCCCGACCAGGTAGCCAACATACCTCCATATAGACCGTGGAGATATGAATGGTGAAAATCTTTTATTTTATATAGACAGTAAAATAACGCCAAGACACCACGGACAAACGATAAGGAAAGATCACCTTCAACATAAGTAACTAGTTATTAAAGTCATTAATACAAAACCAAATAAAAAGTGCAAAAGATTAAAAATAAAAAGTATTATACTAAACACTTGTCTTCACCAAGTGATGTAAGAGACTTAGGCAAACATGGCCTTGATTGTCAAGAACTCTTACGATCAATCTTGGATCCCGAGACGACTCACACACTCTACGATGGACAATGGATGATGGTAGTGGATGATGGTGTTATGGTGGTGGTGGGTGGTGGATGAAGTGTAAGAGAGGTGGTGTGCCAAGGGATGAGATGGAATGAAGCCAAGCACCCCTATTTATAGGCTGAACAGAAGGCTGGGCACGGCCCCGTGTCCGCTGGACACGCCCCCGTGCCCGTCTGACATTCTCTCTCTTCATTAATTGTAATTCGCAATTACAATTAATGCGCATGCTGTACTTTCACCACGCCCCCGTGCCCGCTGGACACGGCCCCGTGGTGGGCAATGGAAGCTTCTACTGGTTTGTCTTTTCTGCTGCTTCCTGGGCACGCCCCCGTGTTCGCTGGACACGGGGCGTGTTCAGACTCTGTTTTCTCTTCTTTGCCTTGGGAGGTGGCGTTGAGGGTCCGGGCAGTCTACTTTTGTTCCTTTTCTTGTATTTGTGCTAGAATTAGTTGTCTTTTTGCTTCTTTTGTGATTTTGAGCTCATTTCATCCTGAAAATACAAAAGGAAGACAAAAACACTCTTTTTCCAACATTAGTACTTAAAAAGGGTTAGTTTTATGCCTTAATTGATGTGATTTATATGTTGCATTTTACACACATCATTTTGTAATTACAATCCAAACATATCCTAGGACCATATGTGTTAAAAATACGTGCAATCTGAACCTGCAATAAAGCCATAGTTGTCACGTTTCATGCTGCCACAATGGTGCAATAACTTGTTTGCAATGTTCATACTGACATAAGGGATAACATAAACAGTAAGCAATAAAAGTGAATCTTTATAAGCCTTAGATTGTGAGTTCTGGAAAACGGTAGAAACAAAGAGATCAAAAAGGGTAGCAACTTGCGAATGAAAGAGAGAGGGTTTGGGAAGTAGCCAATGAAGATGGAGCCTGTATTCTTATCTTGAAAATAGAAGAATAACTGAGTAAAGTAAAAGAATACAAAAAGCTGAAGGAGCCCTATGCAGAATAGAGTAAACCCAAAATCGAAATACCTGTTAGTTCATCAAAGCACTTATTCTATAATCCAAATAAAAAACCGGTAAAATAAGTTTGAAATATACCTTCACATTATGTTTTATATCCAAGTCAAAACACAAAATAATACATTGTAAGAAATTATAAAGCAAGAGAATTCAAGTAATAAAAAGATAGAATTTTGATGTTAATTACCTTAGCGCCATCCCTTGTAAGCCGAAGAGAAGAATTAATTAACAAAGAAACCTTCTTAGAGCACTCCATCAATTCTGTCACATTAAAGATAAATTAAGTTAATTGAAAAAAGGAATGAACTAAACGGGTGAAACAAATTAATGGTTTACTTCCAAATTTAAACGAAAATAATGATTGACTTCGAAATTTAAAATCAAACACAATAATGGCAAACTTTCAAATTTAAATTTAAAATAATAATTGACTTCGAAATTGAAAATTTAAAATCAAACACAATAATGGTTTACTTCAAAATTTAAATTTAAAATAATGATTGACTTCAAAATTTAAAATTTAAAATCTGAAAATCAAATCACTAATATCAAATCGCGTAAATCAAGCAAACTTATTAGGAAAGTCTAACATTGCCAAGCAAAACCAACCGACATGGTACCAATTTCCAGCCATAGCAAGCATATCTCTGTCCAACATAGTTGCAGCCAAAAACTCCGGACCATCCAAAATAGACACCTAATGGATCAAAATAAAAACACATAAACCTTATATATTACTCAATTTATGACTACTATCCCCCAAAACAAAATTTTGTTAACAAATTATACTAAGTTATGCAATGGTAAACCATAAAAAGAACAAATTAATTTAGATGATTAGTGTTGTAGAAAACCCAAATCGGGAAAGTTTACCTGAATCGTTAACGAAAAAAATCAGACTCAGAATGGGTTACTCAAGCAGATATTAATCATTGGAATCAGATCTGGTATCAAACATAAGAGCGCACATGAGTTGATTAATGGAACAAAATGGTGAGGAGAAGAATATACATCAGTGAATCGAATAAAGATCAATTTCCCATAGGATCCCATTCAAGATATATAGATATAGATAAAGAACGGTGCAAGATATATAGATATGGATAAAGAACGGTGCAATATATACCTTTCCTTCAACTTCCCATAGGATCCCATTCAAGAGTTCCTTGTAGGGGAAGGAGTCTGAAAGAAGCTTATCACCTAAAATTACAAAACACAATTTGAATTAGATATGCAATTCGAGTACAAAAACAATAGTCAAAGACTCGAAGCATCCCTAAAATTACAAATAATATAGTCAAAGCATCTCATAAAAAAACATCAAGATTTCAAAGCATTCAATTAATCAAAGTGATAAAAATCATTGATTTAAGCAACTAATCACAAGACAAAAAATTCCAAAATTTTTAATTTTAATTTAAAGTAGTATTTCTCCTTTTTCTCTGTTCGTGTTCATCACAATCAACTCAAAATCTTTTCTTGATTAATATTATCAATGGAATAATGATATTAGTAAGAAATTATTCAATCCACTGCATAACAATTAAGAGATAATAATTAATAAAACAGTAAATAAAACCTAAAATCAGCTAAAAGATATAAAAAATTTACAGATTCTAACAAAAGATTAAAGCTTCAAACATCAGTCACATGACAAATAATAAAAAGGCTAAAACAAATTAACAAAACCTAAAAAAGCTAATAAAATACCATTACACAAAATAAAACTAAAAAACCAATGTTCAGATCTAAAAAACTTACATCAAACAATAACCTAATAGATTATGTAACACATAGATCTAGACGATTATAGCCAAATTAAACCTACTCAATAACCAAAAACGATAAGATTCCCAATCAATGAGCTAATAAGCCTAAATTCAAAAATACAAAATATATATGAGATTGAAAGGAAAAGATTACCAGTAATCAAATCATGATAGACCAACATGATGATGCTTCTGGAAAACGGTGGAAACAAGAGAGCATCGAATCGGATTAACATACCTGCAACTTATGTTTACGGATCTACAAAAAAATAAGAACAATGACAAACTTAGTATCAATCGAATCAGTTTGTAAAAAAAAAATCAACATTCGTATAATCGAATAACACAAAGAAACCATATTTAGCTTTGATTTGGTAGATTTACCTTTGAATTTGATCAAATCTTGATAAAACCAGGAAGATGATGAAGGATTGTAGAAGAGAGAGAACAGAGAAATTTGTAGTGTCGGTAGGTGAGATTTGCAAAAGAATAACTGAGACCTAATTTAAATGATCCAAATTAGGTAAGTGGGTGTGTTTGGAAACCCAATAATCCGACCCGCATACATACGGATCCCGCGTCCAATGTTAGGAAAATTGTGAATTTAGAATTTTATAATGGATTCCCTCCCAAACTCACAATACACCTCCACCATAAGATCCCACATCATCAAAAAGCTCCATCATCACATGCCACATGGCCTAAATCCATCTCATATATATATATATATATATATATATATATATATATATATATAGATTATTGAGACGCACGAAGAGATTGATTATAGGCACAACATTGGATGAATTAGTCGCACATCATACGGCTGGAGATCAGACGCAGAAGGGGAGCCATCTTGGACGAAGAATCATATACGGCTGCACATCAGACGCAGTGGAACCATCAGGGACGAGTTTTTGAATACCTTTTTGGAAGGTTTTGAGCCACGAAATTGTCGGGATTAAGTGGGAAGCTTGGAAGTCAAGGAATTTACGGGTTCTACCTTACGATTTCTTTTATTTTCTAGTTTCTTGTTTTAACTTTGATGAACTCTTGTTTGAGACTTTGTTTTATTATTCTTGTGACCATGTTTCTTGGCTAAATTCTTTTTACTACCTAGACTTGGGTGAATGGCTTTGCTAAAGTTTTGATTTTTATAATGGATAATTAATATTTATGGTTTGTTTATGAATTGTAGTCGACTTGATTATTGGTTAGATGTATATGCATGCTTAAAGTTGTTTGAAAATTGTTTATTGCTTCGCATGAGTCTTGGTGACGGTCTTTATCGCATAACAGAGTCGTGCTAGGTTTTAGATTTTGGTGAGTGTCTATATCACATAATAAATCTTTAATCTTTAGGGTTAATTGGCAATATACCTTAGAAGTAATATTCGGTAATCAAATAAATTAAGTGTTCTACTAATTCTCAATAGCTGAGAGGTGCGAGATTATTGTTAGGTCTAAGTCATTAAATCGCAAGATAAGAGCTTCGTTAGGAGTAAACCTTTTGACTGTTGTCTAACAAGTCTAATCGAGAACCCAATTCTATCCTCTAGGTTTATGTCCTGAGAGGGAGTGAATCTTTTAGGGTACTTTCGTAAACCTCTTAGATGTCTTGAGAGAGAGTCTAACCAACCGATATGCGTAACAGCCTCTAGGGTGCCATAAGTGTCTCTTGAGAAGGGTTGAGGGTCTTGTTCGGTATCTCGAAAGGTTTAGGATTTTAAGATCCCGGTTTCATAATAATTAATATCTTAATAAAAATTGTTACTAAAAGCAAACCAGGATTCCAGTCTAGGTAGTGTCTTCACCATCTGAGTAAAAGTCCAAAGCTAGTTCGTGTTAGTTAATTTAGTTAATTTTGTCACACCCCAACCGATGGCGGAAACATCGGGGCGCGGCACTAGGCGAACCAGATTGCTCAAGAGAATCCATAACAACTATTAATGACAATATTTAAAAGGTTCATTGTCCCATACCAACAAACAAACATTTCAAAAACAGTTATCACACAGTCACATCTCTTAAACAAAACAAGTCCGACAACCTAGATTTCTATTAGATGAGTTTTTAGACTGCCTATCTTGATTTCAGCATAACATTCCATCAAATCAACTTGCCACATACATTAAAATAAAAGTCAATACATAAAGTAAAGGTGAGTACACAAGTTTGCATAATAATAGTATAAAAAGAATTTACGCATAACCAACATGTAACACGTAACGGGTGAAAACATGTAACTATCAACAATGATATAACGTAACCACGAGACTACATTGTAGAGTATGCGTGACACATGTTCACCAAAGCGAACACGTGAAGTACAGTAATGTGATCCCTAGCAACCCCTATTCACAACAGGTGCTGAGTCCAAACTATAGTACTATCGTTGCTAGAGGCAGTCTAATGTAACATTGTATAAGCATAGTAACAAGCATTCAACAAATCACGTATAGCATGCGGGAGCGGTTAGCGTTTATGAAGTGTTTGCGTTATGTGTTGTTTTTGATATAGAACGTATGTAACACCCAAAAGTGCGTTAAACGAAAATGGGTTCGAGTATACTCACAGTGTGTGTTTATCAAGTAAACACAAGCTAGATTGGATTGAAGGGAGCGCGTTGAGTTAGCCTTTACTTAGACTCCATGTCAGTCTAAGTCTAAATAGAGTTGTAAACGTAATTAGAGAGTCTCGTGGGTTCGATAAAACAGTTAGAGTCCATGTCAGTCTAAGTCTAAATAGAGTTGTAAACGTAATTAGAGAGTCTCGTGGGTTCGATACTCGGATTTACTTAGACTATACTACATTGACCGGTACACTTGCCGGTTGTGTGGTCTAGATTAGAGAGTCTTAGTTTCATAAATTTAAAATTTAGGTGTCTAATATATGGTTAATTTAGTTTATTTTTATTTGACCACTTTTAGCACATCACTATACATTTTTATGTTTATTTTTATATACATTTTTAGTTGGTCTACTTTTTGATGTAAATTTAGTTCGGACATGAGTTAGGTAAAATATAATACGTTTTCATTCGACGGTATAAATTTAAGTTACTATACCTTTTTATGGTGCTAAGACTTGATGCAAAGCCAGTGGTAAGGGTGTCACACCCTGGCTTTGCGGAAGCGTGGTTAATTTGGTGTGACTTCTTAATACCATAGCTTAATCATAACAAAGCTATATGAAATAAAATCATGCAAGATCACCCATTCGATTACGTTTTTAAAAACCAAATACAACAACATTGTATCAACGGGAACACACCCTAACGACATAAACATTGTTCAACAACATAACAAACACAAACATAACATAAACACAGTTTAAGGACTGTGACTTGTCCAGGAAAGAGTCACATCCCCTAAACCCGGATGATCTCATAACTAGTGCAGCGGGAAAACGTGTCATACCGCGCCAGATCCTTTAATTCCCTGAAATACATGTAAGTTGAAAAATCAACAATAATGTTGAGCGAGTTCATGTGTAAGTGAGTAAATAAACCTCTGTATGTATAAAAATCCTGGTATGTAGCAAATAAGGAAAAAGAGATCACCAATGGTTTGCAAGGCCATTGATATGTGTGAAATGCAAGTAGGAAGGCTCAAACCTAGCAGACTTATGCGATGGGTACAAAGTCACCCCGAGGTCCGTTATGCTGGGCCTGGGGTTGGGCTCGCTACACCCAAGTAGATCTACCGCTCCTGCCCCTCGGTCCTACTCTGAGGATTAATGACCTCAAGTTTCCGCCTACCCATTCACATGATCTAAAGTAGTAAACCTCCTTACGCTAACCATACCATGTATAAAGTATTCGTAAATCAAGTAACATGTATTTCACCCCCGCAGTTAGAAAACTGAAAACAGTTAAGAGAAAAGGGGGACATGAACTCACAGCGGTGCGTCTCTACCAAGTATGTCTCCAAGTCAAGCAACTGTGCAACGACCTACATGTACTAACTCTATTAGACGGACGGCCGTGCCTTAGCTTTTCAGTTTTGGGAAATAGTTAGACAACTATTTCGTGTTTACATTCTGTGCATACTTGGTAATTATTTTCCTTCCCAAGGATGGGGGATTTAATACATGTGTGTTCATATATCTTTGAAATATATTATTAAGTCTCACTTAATATATATTTATTCCTAACTCAAAAATATAATTATTTTTCTCAAAAAAATATTATATTTTAACACATATGATTTTCCCAAAATAATACTTTAACAACAATACGCGTTCATAATTATTTCCTTAAAATGCGTAAGTTACGTTTTAACGATCGAGTGGTAATAATAATTACCGGTGTAACTTATATATTTATCGTGAAAGCGTTCGTATTATTTTGGATTCGTTAACGTTTGATAATATTATTTTTACCCTAAAAATAATATTTATACACTTCACAAAATAATTGACAAGTGACGTTGTGAAAAATATATTTACTAAATATATATTTATCACGTTTAATTTTGTGAAAATCCCACCTCCGATATTTGTAAATAAAGTCGTGGCGAAACTTATATTTTGAAAACATGTCGAAAAGTATTTCTAACACTTATAGTGAAAATAATTCTAAGTGTTAGGTTTTTGGAAAAATTTCGCCAGAGTTTCCTTTGTAACTGGAGGTGGCCACGCTTTCAAGCGTATCATTTTCTTTTATAAATCAAATCAACCAGTTTTCTTATTCAATCAAAACAATACTCAACACAACAAACTAGTTAATAAATATGTAAATCGCAAAGATTTCATGAACTTGTGATTTACTAAAAAATACGAAGTAAATCTCATTACTTTTAGCGGATCTTAATATAAATTAGTCCGGTTTCGTAAAAACCTTGCTTTTAAAGAAATTCTGTCTTCACAACTTCTCGTCATCTTTTACAAAAATTGTTATTTTGCCGAAACTTTGTGCTACACAAGTGTTTACACACTTGTGTGTTCTAAAAATCATTCTAGTTAACGTAAGATCCGTCTTTAGAAAACATAATTTCCTTGACACTCGGTCCTTTGAAAATACCACTTGTAGATCCGTAGATCTACTAGTTTCAATCACTATTTTGTAAGTAAAATCACTTTTACACAAGTTCATGATTCGTGTGTGGTAGAGTTTCATCTTTTAACCCTTGGTACATCCAAAACAATCTTATGTCATGATCCATGATCATGACCAACCCGGGTTAAATGATGATCCGAGCTACCACAACATAGATCGGGTCCAAATAACCACACAGAACAAATACTACAAGTTTTACACAACTTATAAGCTTTTAACCATCTTTTTAAGTGTTTTTAGTAAACTTTAATGCATCATCATGTAAGTTTACAAGTTTCAACCGTTACAAATCCTTTTAACCACTTTAAATTAGTTCGAGAAGGTGTTTTAAGCAACATACCACTAGCTCGAGGCTAGGGAAGAATCTAGACGCGAAAAGGGTGGATAAAAGCAAGAGAGTGAGGTCCTTCGCCTTCCGTTTGCACCAAGCCTCCTAATACGTGATCCTTGACTCTTGAATGATCTTGAAATGTGAAGAAGGAAATCTAAAAATGGATGGATGTATAGGGGAGTGTTCGGCCGAAGCTTATAGAGGGCAAGAGAGAGGGTTTGAGTGGTGTTGTGAAATGTGTAAGATCATATGTGCAAACTCAAGTTACTTATAGACAAAATTTGTGATTAAGATCCAATGGTTTATATGTCATATAAATACTAAACATCTTTGATTAAAATAATCAAAGAGGACAAAGTATGTCCCCTCTTGTTGCGGACGGTTTAGTGAGGGGGGGGGGGTCTAGTTCAATTCTAACCATTAGTTAGTTTAAAGTTAGGTTAATTAGGTTAGTTAAGTGCTTAACCCGGTTAGTGGTGTGTTGTGCTTTATCGCGGGTGTTAGGGTATTTAGGGACCTTAACTGGCTCAGAAAAAGACAAATAATGTTAATGGCAATATTTTTATGTTCCGGGTATAGTCCGGTTGTTCGGTTGGATAGTAATCCGTTAAAGCGCTTAACAAAGCTTTAGAGTGTCGTTAATACCATTTTTAGTGACACAACTTATTCCCGACACTTTGGAAAGTGTCTAGTAATATTTTTCTCATGTTTTGGCACTTTATTAGTTAGCTAAAAGCTGAATTGTTTATTAAAGTGCTGAGTTTTGTGCTTAGTGTCCGTTTTAGGCACATCCAGTCATTGTAACTTATCCCTAGAGACGCAGTTCTACAACCCTTGTATCCCTACACTCACTATGGGTGTAGTGAAATATTTCTGGCTCATACAGGCCTTAGAGGCAATATCTGACTGATGCTGGCTTTATCAGCATGTTCAATAGGTTATCCGTTCATAGTGCTACTGTGCTTTTGTGCATCATGTTTGTCACTAAGGTTCAGCGTGTAAATAATGTAGTGACAGTATGTAAAGTATGATGCAGGGATATGCATGTATCAACATTCAAGTAGCAGTTTGTTCACAAGTTCAAGTAAGCACAGTAATCAAGCACTAATTAATTATTAATCAAGTCGTACGGATACCTGGTTTAGTGAGGGTTGTCACATTCTCCCCCCGTTAGAAAAATTTCGTCCCGAAATTTTAAGTTCTGCTTCTAGTCGCAGGGTTCTTGGGAAATAAGTGGGGGTATTTCTCTTTCATCCGGTCCTCACGTTCCCAGGTGTATTCAGGACCACGTCTGGCATTCCAACGAACCTTGACGAGCTTGACACTGCTCCGGCGGGTCTTGTTCACTTTCCAATCCGTAACCTCAACAGGTTCTTCAACGAAGTGGAGCGTGTCGTCAACATGAATTTCGTCGGTAGGAATGTCAACGGTATCTTGCGTTGGACTCTTCCTCAAATTTGATACGTGGAACGTATCGTGAACACCATTCAATTCGGCAGGTAGATCCAACTTGTATGCTACGGACCCAATTCTTTCCAGAATTCTGAACGGGCCAATATACCGCGGATTCAACTTCCCACGCTTCCTGAAGCGTGCCACACCCTTCCAGGGTGATACCTTCAACAAAACCGTATCTCCTACCTCAAATTCCAGAGGCTTCCTTTTTCGATCCGCGTAGGCTTTCTGACGGTCACGAGCCGCACTGATGCGATCTCGGATCTGTGCAATCTTGTCTGTGGTTTCCTGGACCACATCAGGACCAACCAACTGTCTGTCACCTGCGTCAGACCAACAAAGCGGTGATCTGCACTTGCGACCATATAGAGCTTCGAATGGTGCAGCACCAATACTGGCGTGATAGCTGTTGTTGTATGAAAATTCAACCAAAAGCAAATGCTTATCCCAGCTACCGCCCAAATCCATCACACATGCTCTCAGTATGTCTTCCAAAGTCTGTATCGTCCGTTCGCTTTGCCCGTCGGTCTGCGGGTGAAACGCGGTGCTCATATTCAATTGCGAGCCAAAAGCTTCTTGGAAGGATTGCCAAATTCTTGATACGAATCTTCCGTCCCTATCAAAGATGATTGAGAGAGGTACTCCATGGCGTGTAACAATTTCTCTCATGTAAATTTCGGCTAACTTGCTCGTATTATCCTTCTCTTTGATAGGTAAGAAGTGCGCTGACTTCGTTAATCGATCCACTATTACCCAAATAGTGTCATGGCCTTTTGGCGTTCTTGGCAACTTCGTAATAAAATCCATGGAGATTTGTTCCCACTTCCACTTGGGAATTTCCGGTTGTTGCAGAAGTCCCGAGGGCTTCTGGTATTCCGCTTTCACTTTAGCGCATGTTAAACACTTGCTCACATAAACAGCAACATCGCCTTTCATCCTAGGCCACCAGCAGTAATCCTTAAGATCTTGGTACATCTTATCCGCTCCTGGGTGGATAGAGTACCGCGATTTGTGTGCCTCATCAAAAATAACCTTCCTTAAACCTCCAAACAAAGGAACCCAAATCCTTTTCTCAAAACATAACGTTCCTTCCCTGTTTGGTACCAATAGCTTCTCCATCCCACGGAGATATTCTTCTTCAAGGTTCCCTTCCTTGAGAGCTTCTTTCTACGCGGCACGAATGCGCCAGGAAAGATCGGTCTGAATTATCATTTCTAAAGCCCTAACCCTTATGGGCTTGATCCTTTCTTTTTGACTTAGGGCGTCGGCGACCACATTCGCCTTCCCTGGGTGATACTTAATCTCGCAGTCGTAATCATTCAGCAACTCAACCCATCGTCTTTGTCTCATATTCAACTCCTTCTGGTTGAATATGTGCTGTAGGCTCTTGTGATCTGTGAAGATTGTGCACTTTGTACCATAAAGGTAGTGTCTCCAGATCTTTAAAGCAAAAACCACTGCGCCGAGTTCCAAATCGTGAGTGGTATAGTTCTTTTCATGTACCTTCAGCTGGCGTGACGCGTAAGAAATAACCTTTTGGCGTTGCATCAACACGCAACCCAATCCTTGACGTGAGGCGTCACAATATACCACAAAATCATCTGTACCTTCTGGTAGTGCTAAGATTGGCGCATTGCAGAGCTTATCTTTCAATATCTGGAACGCTTCTTCCTGTTTGATTCCCCAATCAAACTTCTTATCTTTCTGCGTGAGGAGCGTCAATGGTTGAGCGATCTTTGAAAAATTCTCAATGAACCTTCGATAATAACCAGCCAAACCCAAGAATTGCCGAATCTCGGTTGGCGTCTTTGGCGTTTCCCAATCCTTAATTGCTTCGATCTTGGTGGGATCCACGTGGATTCCATCTCCATTTACCACGTGCCCAAGGAATTGTACTTCTCGTAGCCAAAACTCGCACTTAGAGAACTTGGCATACAACTGTTCCTTCTTCAGTAGCTCCAAAATAGCTCTTAGGTGCTGTTCGTGCTCAGCCTTCGTCTTTGGATAAATCAAGATATCATCGATGAACACTATCACGAACTTATCCAAGTACGGCTTGCATACTCTATTCATCAAATCCATGAACACTGCAGGTGCGTTTGTTAACCCAAACGGCATAACTAGGAACTCGTAGTGTCCATAACGAGTTCTGAAGGCTGTCTTCGGGATACTCTCCTCTTGTATCCTTAACTGATGGTATCCAGATCGAAGATCGATCTTTTAATAAAAGCTTGAACCTTGCAGTTGGTCAAACAGATCATCAATCCTTGGCAGAGGGTATCTATTCTTGATCGTCAGCTTGTTCAACTCTCTGTAGTCAATACACATACGGAAACTACCGTCCTTCTTCTTGACAAACAAAACTGGAGCTCCCCAAGGCGAGAAGTTTGGTCGGATAAATCCCTTGTCTAACAACTCCTGAAGTTGTGTCGACAGTTCTTGCATCTCAGACGGAGCAAGTCTATAGGGTGCCTTAGCCACAGGCGCGGCGCCTGGAACTAAGTCGATGTGAAACTCTACTTGTCTCTGCGGCGGCAATCCAGGTAAGTCTTCTGGGAAGACTTCTGGATATTCCCTCACGACAGGGATGTCCTCGATCTTCGGTTCTTCAGCTTTCTTATCCACAATGTGTGCCAGAAAGGCAGCACATCCCTTCTG